>NC_135831.1:7863822-7886322 GCF_964213995.1 Mustelus asterias
CTCTTCAACATCACTTCACCGAGAGCGGGAGAACGATGTTGCCTGGACTCCTGGGAACCTGAGCGATGTGAAACTTCACTGTTGCCTTCTTTGCTTTGAGGAACCTGACTAGCTTAATAAATTCTACTTGACTTGTACATAATACTTATCCATACCTTGTCAGGCCGAGTGCTTTGGAATGCGTAGGGCCTTTATCCAGAAGGGTTTTCCAAATCTAAACCCTAAAATCTTCCAAAGCTTACAGAGTAGGTACATCACTCTTCAGCACAGCAGCACAGCGGGTTGGCACTGCAGCCTCACAGCGCCAGGGGCCCGGGTTCGAATCCCGGCTCGGGTCACTGTCTGTGCGGAGTCTGCACGTTCTCCCCGTGTCTGCGTGGGTTTCCTCCGGGTGCTCCGGTTTCCTCCCACAGTCCAAAGATGTGCGGGTTCGGTTGATTGGCCGTGCTAAAAATTGCCCCTTAGTGTCCTGAGATGCGTAGGTTAGAGGGATTAGCGGGTAAATATGTAGGGATATGGGGGTGGGGCCTGGGTGGGATTGTGGTCGGTGCAGACTCGATGGGTCGAATGGCCTCTTTCTGTGCTGTAAGGTTTCTATGATTTCTATGATTTCAGTCTGTAAGACGTGCTGGTTCGGGTGCCTTGGCCGTGCTAAATTCTCCCTCAGTGTTACCCGAACAGGCGCCGGAGTGTGGCGACTACAGGAATTTCACAGTAACTTCATTGCGGTGTTAATGTGAGCCTACCCGTGACACTAATAAATAAATTTTATTTTACAGATTTTCCCAACCTCTCTCCCGGGAATCTAGCACATGACTGCTGACGTCACCAATACATCAATGTCTACATAAGGGTGGCACGGTGGCACAGTGGTTAGCTCTGCTGCCTCACTGCGTCAGGGACCCGGGTTCGATTCCCGGCTTGGGTCACTGTCTGTGTGGAGTTTGCACATTCTCCCCGTGTCTGCGTGGGTTTCCTCCGGGTGCTCCGGTTTCCTCCAACAGTCCAAATATGTGCAGGTTAGGTTGATTGGCTGTGCTAACTTGCCCCTTGCTGTCAGGGGGATTAGCGGGGTAAATGGGAAAATGGGGATTAGCAGGGTAAATGGGAAAATGGCCTGGGTGGGATTGTGATTGGTGCAGACTCGATGGGCCAAATGGCCTCCTTCTGCACTGTGGGGATTCTTTGGATCACTCATTAGCATAGCTATTCGAATTAACCTATTACCATCTAAACCCTAAACCCTTACAAAGGTTACAGAGTAGGTACATCTCTCCCGAGTAGAGTTTTCCCACCCTCTCTCCTGGGAATCTAGCATGTGACTGCTGACATCACCAATACATCATTGTCTACGTCACTCATTGGCAGAGCTATTCCATTAACCCATTGCTCTATCGTCTCCACATGGCTCCTGAGATCTGCCTCTTGTGGTTGCTGGGTGATTGCCCACGGTAGCATTGAAGAAGGAGGATTGAAGGCCCGGTGAGGGGGGGCGGGGGGCTTGTGTTAAGACCGTAAGGAATAGGAACAGGAGTAGGCCATTCGCCCCCTCGGGTCTGCCCCACCATTCAATAGGATCGTGGCTGATCCAACATCCCTCAGGCCCACTTTCCTGCCCTTTCCCCGTACCCCTGTATTTCCTCACTGATCTATCTATCTGTTGAATGTACACAAGGTCTCTGCTCCCACAGCTCACTGTGGCAAGGAGTTCCAAAGACTCACAACCCTCGGAGAGAAGAAATTCCTCCTCATCTCAGTCTTCAATTGGAGCCCCTTTATTCTGAGACGATGCCCCCTGGTCCTGGACTCTCCCATGAGGGGAAACACCCTCTCAGCATTTACCCTGTCAAAGCCCCTTAAGAATCCTCCAAGTTCCAATGAGATCACCTCTCATTCTTCTTAATTCCAATGGGTAGAGTCCCAACCCGTTTACCCTTTGCTCCTGAAGATAATCCCTCCATAACTGGGGACCATCCGAGTGAACCTTCTCTGTACTGCCTCCACTGAAATAATGGGGGCGATTCTCCCAGCATGCAGCGGGGATGGGGGATGTCATAGAACATAGAACATAGAACATTACAGCGCAGGACAGGCCCTTCGGCCCTCGATGTTGCGCCGACCATTGAAACCAATCTAAAGCCCATCTAACCTACACTATTCCAATATCATCCATATGTTTATCCAATGACCATTTAAATGCCCTTCATGTTGGCGAGTCCACTACTGCTGCAGGTAGGGCATTCCACACCCTTACTACTCTCTGAGTAAAGAACCTACCTCTAACATCTGTCCTATATCTATCACCCCTCAATTTAAAGCTATGTCCCCTCGTGCTAGCCAACACCATCCGAGGAAAAAGGCTCTCACTATCCACCCTATCTAATCCTCTGATCATCTTGTATGCCTCTATTAAGTCACCTCTTAACCTTCTTCTCTCTAACGAAAACAGCCTCAAGTCCCTCAGCCTTTCCTCATAAGGTCTTCCCACCATACCAGACAACATCCTAGTAAATCTCTGCACCCTTTCCAATGCTCCCACATCCTTCCTATAATGCGGCGACCAGAACTGTACGCAATACTCCAAATGCGGCTGCACCAGAGTTTTGTACAGTTGCAGCATGACCTCCTGGCTCCGAAACTCAACCCCTCTACCAATAAAAGCGAACACTCCGTACACCTTCTTAACAACCCTATCAACCTGGGTGCCAACTTTCAGGGATCTCTGCACATGGACACCCAGATCCCTCTGTTCATCCACACTACCAAGTATCTTACCATTAGCCCAGTACTCTGTAATCCTGTTACTCCTTCCAAAGTGAATCACCTCACACTTTTCCGCATTAAACTCCATTTGCCACCTCTCAGCCCAGCTCTGCAGCTTATCTGTGTCCCTCTATAACCTGCCACTTCCCTCCGCACTGTCCACAACTCCACCGACTTTAGTGTCATCCGCAAATTTACTAATCCATCCTTCCACGCCCTCATCCAGGTCATTTATAAAAATGACAAACAGCAGTGGCCCCAAAACAGATCCTTGCGGTACACCACTAGTAACTGAACTCCAGGATGAACATTTCCCATCAACCACCACCCTCTGTCTCCTTACAGCTAGCCGATTCCTGATCCAAAGCGCTAAATCACCAGAGTCAGCGGAGGCCGTTTAGGGGGCTCCCCGCTGGGCGCCACACCCTCCACGCATCTCTGGCTCATCACCCCTGGGCTGGGAATTACTTCAGTCCCAGGCCTGTGAGCATCTCCCCCCCACCCGCCAGTCGTGGTTCATTCCAGTGGGGTTTACTCCTGCTCCCCACTTGCGGGGAACTGGCGGCCCGACCCCGCTGGAGGAGACAGAGGTCATAGAGACCACCTCCCCCCCCCCACCCCTCCTGCAGGAGGTTGGGGGCTAAGGGGAGGTGTGCCCCCTGGGCAGTGCCAGCCTGGGAGGAAACCGGAGCACCCGGAGGAAACCCACGCAGACACGGGGAGAACGTGCAGGCTCCACACAGACAGTGACCCGAGGCCGGGAATCGAACCCGGGGTCCCTGGCGCTGTGAGGCAGCAGCGCTAACCCGCTGTGCCACCGTGCCTGCCCAAATTCCAAAGGAGATTACGAGAGGCCCCTCAGGTAAATCATCCCTACCTCCAGCCTTTCTTCTTAATGATGTTCCCCAGTGTCACCTCAGCCCTGGAGAGAGAGAAAATAAACAAATTATCAGCGGCATCCATTGGCACTGCGACCCCAGAATTAAGGCCTTCGCTCGCTAGGCCCGTGACTTGGGACTGGGGCCCTCGGTGGCAGCACAGGGAAAATGGGGGTGAGGGGTCGGGTGCAGGTACCCTGATATGGACTCGCCCCCCCCCCCACTCTCTTCAGCCTGTACACACGGCGAAGTAACTTAGCATCCCTGTGCCAGGCTATACTTTTGTTCACTGTATGGGGTGTGGGCATCGCTGGTTGGGCCCAGCTTTATTGCCCATCCCTAGTTGCCCTTGGAGGACAACTGCCAGTCAACGACACTGCTGTCCTCCAAGGGCTCTGGAGTCACATGTAGGCCAGACCGGGTAAGGACGGCAGATTTCCTTCCCTAAAGGACATTATGTGAACCAGGCGGGCTTCTACAACAACCGAGTCTGCACGTTCTCCCCGTGTCTGCGTGGGTTTCCTCCGGGTGCTCCGGTTTCCTTCAACAGTAAGAAGGACGAGTCGGTTAGGTGGATTGGCCATGCTAAATTGCTCCTTAGTGTTCAAAGATATGCAGGTTAGGTGGATTGGCCGTGCTAAATTGCTCCTTAGTGTTCAAAGATATGCAGGTTAGGTGGATTGGCCGTGCTAAATTGCTCCTTAGTGTTCAAAGATGTGCGGGTTAGGTGGATTGGCCATGCTAAATTGCTCCTTAGTGTTCAAAGATATGCAGGTTAGGTGGATTGGCCGTGCTAAATTGCTCCTTAGTGTTCAAAGATATGCAGGTTAGGTGGATTGGCCATGCTAAATTGCTCCTTAGTGTTCAAAGATGTGCGGGTTAGGTGGATTGGCCATGCTAAATTGCTCCTTAGTGTTCAAAGATGTGCGGGTTAGGTGGATTGGCCATGCTAAATTGCTCCTTAGTGTTCAAAGATATGCAGGTTAGGTGGATTGGCCGTGCTAAATTGCCCCTTAGTGTTCAAAGATGTGTAGGTTAGGTGGATTGGCCATGCTAAATTGCCCCTTAGTGTTCAAAGATGTGTAGGTTAGGTGGATTGGCCATGCTAAATTGCCCCTTAGTGTTCAAAGATATGCAGGTTAGGTGGATTGGCCATGCTAAATTGCCCCTTAGTGTTCAAAGATGTGTAGGTTAGGTGGATTGGCCATGCTAAATTGCCCCTTAGTGTTCAAAGATATGCAGGTTAGGTGGATTGGCCATACTAAATTGCCCCTTAGTGTTCAAAGATGTGTAGGTTAGGTGGATTGGCCATGCTAAATTGCCCCTTAGTGTTCAAAGATATGCAGGTTAGGTGGATTGGCCATACTAAATTGCCCCTTAGTGTTCAAAGATGTGTAGGTTAGGTGGATTGGCCATGCTAAATTGCCCCTTAGTGTTCAAAGATGTGTAGGTTAGGTGGATTGGCCATGCTAAATTGCCCCTTAGTGTCCAAAGATGTGTAGGTTAGGTGGATTGGCCATGCTAAATTGCCCCTTAGTGTCCAAAGATGTGTAGGTTAGGTGGATTGGCCATGCTAAATTGCCCCTTAGTGTTCAAAGATGTGTAGGTTAGGTGGATTGGCCATGCTAAATTGCCCCTTAGTGTTCAAAGATATGCAGGTTAGGTGGATTGGCCATACTAAATTGCCCCTTAGTGTTCAAAGATGTGTAAGTTAGGTGGATTGGCCATGCTAAATTGCCCCTTAGTGTTCAAAGATGTGTAGGTTAGGTGGATTGGCCATGCTAAATTGTCCCTTAGTGTCCGAAGATGAACAGGTTTGTTGGATTGGCCATGCTAAATTGCCCCTTAGTGTCCGAAGATGTGCAGGTTTGGTGGGTTGGCCATGCTAAATTGCCCCTTAGTGTCCAAACATGTGCGGGTTAGCTGGATTGGCCATGCTAAATTGCCCCTTATTGTCCAAAGATGTGTGGGTTAGGTGGATTGGCCATGCTAAATTGCCCCTTAGTGTCCAAAGATGTGTGGGTTAGGTGGATTGGCCATGCTAAATTGCCCCTTAGTGTCCAAAGATGTGCAGGTTGGGTGGACTCGCCATGCTAAATTGCCCCTTATTGTCCAAAGATGTGTGGGTTAGGTGGATTGGCCATGCTAAATTGCCCCTTAGTGTCCAAAGATGTGCGGGTTAGGTGGATTGGCCATGCTAAATTGCCCCTTAGTGTCAGGGGGACTAAACGTCTGGTGTTATGGGGATAGGGCGTGGGTGGGATTGTGGTCGGTGCAGTCTCGATGGGCTGAATGGCCTCCTCCTGTGCGATAAGGATTGTATCATTCTGTGACAATGGTTTCCATTGGACTTTCAATTCCAGATTTTTATTGAATTCAAATGTCACCCTCTGCCGTGGTGGGATTCGAACCCGGGTCCCCCAGAGCCTTCACCCTCGAACTCTGGATTACTCATCCAGTGACAATACCACTCTGCCACTGCCTCCCCTGGGGATGTTTTCCACCGGTTTCCGGCAACGGTGCCCGCTCCCTCAGGGGCAGCAGGGGGGAACCTGTCTTAGTGGTGACAGGAGGCCAAGTGCGGTGGCCCCATCTTTGAAGACACAAGGAACCTGAGGCTTGCATGTTCCTCACTTGTCCTTTCCCAATATTTTGGTCACGTGCTTTGATTTGGGCTGATGTGAGATTCAGAGCCTGGATTTGAGGCCTTAGTAGGCCTCACAGCAGCGAGGAAGTGTGGCGCGGGGTGGTTGTATCTGGGGTGCGTGTTGGGGGGGTGAGGAGTCACAACGGAAAGGCCACTTTCTCGGCCTTGGTGACTCGCAGGGCCTACGAAGCCCCCCCCCCCCCGCCCACGCCGCCTCCCCCCGCGACAGGGCGAGAGCGACAGTCCCCGTGCAGGCCCGACTCCCCGATTAGGAAAACCGGGTAGAATTCCGCGTGACGTACTTGCCGGATGCGTAGAGCTCCGAGGTATCGAAGAGGTTGACCCCATTCTCGTAGGCGACGGTCAGGATGTCCTCGGCTGCCTGCGGGGAGGGAGGCCGGAGTGAGAGTGAGGCACCGAGTGAGAGTGAGGCCGGAGTGAGAGTGAGGCCGGAGTGAGAGTGAGGCCGGAGAGAGAGTGAGGCCGGAGTGAGAGTGAGGCCGGAGTGAGAGTGAGGCCGGAGTGAGAGTGAGGCCAGAGTGAGAGTGAGGCCGGAGTGAGAGTGAGGGACCGAGTGAGAGTGAGGGACCGAGTGAGAGTGAGGGACCGAGTGAGAGTGAGGGACCGAGTGAGAGTGAGGCACCGAGTGAGAGTGAGGCCAGAGTGAGAGTGAGGGACCGAGTGAGAGTGAGGGACCGAGTGAGAGTGAGGGACCGAGTGAGAGTGAGGGACCGAGTGAGAGTGAGGGACCGAGTGAGAGTGAGGCACCGAGTGAGAGTGAGGCCAGAGTGAGAGTGAGGGACCGAGTGAGAGTGAGGGACCGAGTGAGAGTGAGGGACCGAGTGAGAGTGAGGCCGGAGTGAGAGTGAGGGACCGAGTGAGAGTGAGGGACCGAGTGAGAGCGAGGCACCGAGTGAGAGTGAGGCTGGAGTGAGAGTGAGAGACTGAGTGAGAGCGAGGGACCGAGTGAGAGGGAGGGACTGAGTGAGAGTGAGGCCAGAGTGAGAGTGAGGCACCGAGTGAGAGTGAGGGACCGAGTGAGAGTGAGGGACCAAGTGAGAGTGAGGAACCGAGTGACAGTGAGGGACCGAGTGAGAGTGAGGCCGGAGTGAGAGTGAGGGACCGAGTGAGAGTGAGGGACCGAGTGAGAGTGAGGCACCGAGTGAGAGTGAGGCACCGAGTGAGAGTGAGGGACCGAGTGAGAGTGAGGGACCGAGTGAGAGTGAGGCCGGAGTGAGAGTGAGGCCAGAGTGAGAGTGAGGCCGGAGTGAGGGACCGAGTGAGAGTGAGGGACCGAGTGAGAGTGAGGGACCGAGTGAGAGTGAGGGACCGAGTGAGAGTGAGACACCGAGTGAGAGTGAGGCCAGAGTGAGAGTGAGGGACCGAGTGAGAGTGAGGGACCGAGTGAGAGTGAGGGACCGAGTGAGAGTGAGGGACCGAGTGAGAGACCGAGTGAGGGTGAGGGACCGAGTGAGAATGAGGGACCGAGTGAGGGTGAGGGACCGAGTGAAAGTGAGGGACCGAGTGAGAGTGAGGGACCGAGTGAGAGTGAGGCCGGAGTGAGTGTGAGGCCGGAGTGAGTGTGAGGCAAAGAGTGAGAGTGAGGCCGGAGTGAGGGACCGAGTGAGAGTGAGGGACCGAGTGAGTGTGAGGCCGGAGTGAGAGTGAGGCCGGAGTGAGAGTGAGGGAACGAGTGAGAGTGAGGCCGGAGTGAGGTGAGGGACCGAGTGAGAGTGAGGGACCGAGTGAGAGTGAGGGACAGAGTGAGAGTGAGGGACCGAGTGAGAGTGAGGCCGGAGTGAGGTGAGGGACCGAGTGAGAGTGAGGGACCGAGTGAGAGTGTGGGACAGAGTGAGAGTGAGGGACCGAGTGTGAGTGAGGCACCGAGTGTGAGTGAGGGACCGAGTGAGAGTGAGGGACGGAGTGGGAGTGAGGGACCGAGTGAGGGACCGTGAGGGTGAGGCTAGAGTGAGAGTGAGGGACTGAGTGAAGTGAGGGACTGAGTGAAGTGAGGGACTGAGTGAGAGTGAGGGTCCGAGTGAGAGTGAGGCACCGAGTGAGAGTGAGGCACCGAGTGGGAGTGAGGGACCGAGTGAGTGTGAGGGACCGAGTGGGAGTGAGGGACGGAGTGGGAGTGAGGGACGGAGTGGGAGTGAGGGACCGAGTGAGAGTGAGGGACCGAGTGAGAGCGAGGGACCGTGAGGGTGAGGCTAGAGTGAGAGTGAGGCCAGAGTGAGAGTAAGGGACCGAGTGAGAGTGAGGGACCGAGTGAGAGTGAGGCACCGAGTGAGGGTGAGGCACCGAGTGAGAGACCGAGTGAGGGTGAGGGACCGAGTGAGAATGAGGGACCGAGTGAGGGACCGAGTGAAAGTGAGGGACCGAGTGAGAGTGAGGGACCGAGTGAGAGTGAGGCCGGAGTGAGTGTGAGGCCGGAGTGAGAGTGAGGCAAAGAGTGAGAGTGAGGCCGGAGTGAGGGACCGAGTGAGTGTGAGGCCGGAGTGAGAGTGAGGGAACGAGTGAGAGTGAGGCCGGAGTGAGGTGAGGGACCGAGTGAGAGTGAGGGACCGAGTGAGAGTGAGGGACAGAGTGAGAGTGAGGGACCGAGTGAGAGTGAGGCCGGAGTGAGGTGAGGGACTGAGTGAGAGTGAGGACCGAGTGAGAGTGTGGGACAGAGTGAGAGTGAGGGACCGAGTGAGAGTGAGGCAGGTGTGAGAGTGTGGGCAGAGTGAGAGTGATAGACCGAGTGAGAGTGAGGGACCGAGTGAGGGTGAGGGACTGAGTGAGGGTGAGGGACCGAGTGTGAGTGAGGCACCGAGTGTGAGTGAGGGACCGAGTGAGAGTGAGGGACGGAGTGGGAGTGAGGGACCGAGTGAGAGTGAGGGACCGTGAGGGTGAGGCTAGAGTGAGAGTGAGGGACTGAGTGAGTGTGAGGGACTGAGTGAGAGTGAGGGTCCGAGTGAGAGTGAGGCCAGAGTGAGAGTGAGGGACCGAGTGAGAGTGAGGCACCGAGTGGGAGTGAGGGACCGAGTGAGTGTGAGGGACCGAGTGGGAGTGAGGGACGGAGTGAGAGTGAGGGACGGAGTGAGAGTGAGGGACCGAGTGAGAGTGAGGGACCGAGTGGGAGTGAGGGATGGAGTGGGAGTGAGGGACCGAGTGAGTGTGAGGGACCGTGAGGGTGAGGCTAGAGTGAGAGTGAGGGACTGAGTGAGAGTGAGGGACTGAGTGAGAGTGAGGGTCCGAGTGAGAGTGAGGCCAGAGTGAGAGTGAGGGACCGAGTGAGAGTGAGGCACCGAGTGGGAGTGAGGGACCGAGTGAGTGTGAGGGACCGAGTGAGTGTGAGGGACCGAGTGAGTGTGAGGGACCGAGTGAGAGTGAGGGACCGAGTGAGAGTGAGGCCGGAGTGAGAGTGAGGGATCGAGTGATCGAGGGTGGCCGTGGGGGTGAGGGGGGCGGGCAGGGGAGAAGGGGGAGTGGGGGGAGGGAGAGGGGGAGCGGGGAGAGGAAGGAGGGGGACTGGGGGGCGGGGGGGCGGGGGGGGGTCTGGGGGGCGGGGGGTCTGAGGGTGGGGGGGCGGGGGGGCGGGGGGGCGGGGGGTGCGGGGGGGGGTCTGAGGGCGGGGGGGCGGGGGGGCGGGGGGGCGGGGGGGCGGGGGGGCGGGGGGTCTGAGGGCGGGGGGCGGGGGGTCTGAGGGTGGGGGGCGGGGGGGCGGGGGGGCGGGGGGTCTGAGGGTGGGGGGGCGGGGGGGCGGGGGGGGGTCTGGGGGGCGGGGGGGTGGGGGGTCTGGGGGCGGGGGGGCGGGGGCGCGGGGGGGCGGGGGCGCGGGGGGGCGGGGGGCGGGGGGCGGGGGGGCGGGGGGGCGGGGCGGCGGGGGGGGGGCGGTTGGTATCCAGCTTACCTTTTAAACAGAAATTGGAGAAACATTTAAATATTTACCAGCGAGGGTTTGGACTCTGGTCTGGGGTCTGGTGCGGGGGTCTGGTCTGGGGTCTGGTCTGGGGTCTGGTCTGGGGTCTGGTCTGGGGTCTGGTCTGGAGTGTGCTCTGGGGTCTGGTCTGGGGTCTGGTCTGGGGTCTGGTCTGGGATCTGGTCTGGGGTCTGCTCTGGGGTCTGGTTTGGGGTCTGGTCTGGGGTCTGCTCTGGGGTCTGGTCTGGGGTCTGCTCTGGGGTCTGGTCTGGGGTCTGCTCTGGGGTCTGGTTTGGGGTCTGGTCTGGGGTCTGCTCTGGGGTCTGGTCTGGGGTCTGGTCTGGAGTCTAGTCTGAAGTCTGGTCTGGGGTTTAGTCTGGGGTCTGGTCTGGAGTCTGCTCTGGGGTCTGGTCTGGGGTCTGGTCTGGGGTCTGGTGCGGGTGTCTGGTCTGGGGTCTGGTCTGGGGTCTGGTCTGGAGTTTAGTCTGGGATCTGGTCTGGGGTCTGGTCTGGGGTCTGGTCTGGGGTCTGGTGCGGGTGTCTGGTCTGGAGTCTGATATGGGGTCTGGTCTGGAGTTTAGTCTGGGATCTGGTCTGGGGTCTGGTCTGGGGTCTGGTCTGGGGTCTGGTCTGGGGTCTGGTCTGGGGTCTGGCCTGGGCTCTGGTCTGGGGTCTGGTCTGGAGTCTGGTCTGGGGTCTGGTCTGGGCTCTGGTCTGGAGTCTGGTCTGGGGTCTGGTCTGGCGTCTGGTCTGGGGTCTGGTCTGGGCTCTGGTCTGGGCTCTGGTCTGGGCTCTGGTCTGGAGTCTGGTCTGGAGTCTGGTCTGGGGTCTGGTCTGGAGTCTGGTCTGGAGTGTGGTCTGGGCTCTGGTCTGGGGTCTGGTCTGGAGTCTGGTCTGGAGTGTGGTCTGGGGTCTGGTCTGGGGTCTGGTCTGGGGTCTGGTCTGGGGCCTGGTCTGGGGCCTGGTCTGGGGTTTGATGTGGTGTTTGGTGCGGCGGGGGGGGATTGGACTGATCTGAGGAGACAGGAACACGGGGCTGAATAGGGAGGGGTTCGTGTCCTCACTAGTCTGAGAGTGGGAGGCCGGGCTGCCCACCCCCCAGCACTGGCCCTGGAGCCTCGTGGAACAGAACAATCTCCAGGCTCACAACTGTGTCCCGCCCTGGGGAAACATCACCGGGACATTGAAGAAAGATTGGGGGCTTTTTCTGGTCATTTTCTTTCAACATTCCTCTTTGCCAGATATAAAAATGTTAAAAATGGGGAAAAGAGATTGGCAGAGTGTCAAACATGGTGGTTTCCTTCGGGTGCTCCGGTTTCCTCCCACACTCCAAAGATGTGCGGGTTAGGTGGATTGGCCATGCTAAATTGTCCCTTAGTGTCCAAAGATGTGCAGGTTAGGTGGATTGGCCATGCAAAATTGTCCCTTAGTGTCCAAAGATGTGCAGGTTAGGTGGATTGGCCATGCAAAATTGTCCCTTAGTGTCCAAAGATGTGTGGGTTAGGTGGATTGGCCGTGCTAAATTGTCCCTTAGTGTCCAAAGATGTGTGGGTTAGGTGGATTGGCCGTGCTAAATTGTCCCTTAGTGTCCAAAGATGTGCAGGTTAGGTGGATTGGCCATGCGAAATTGTCCCTTAGTGTCCAAAGATGTGCAGGCTAGGTGGATTGGCTATGCTAAATTGTCCCTTAGTGTCCAAAGATGTGCAGGTTAGGTGGATTGGCCATGCTAAATTGCCCCTTAGTATCCAAAGATGTGCAGGTTAGGTGGATTGGCCATGCTAAATTGCCCCTTAGTATCCAAAGATGTGCAGGCTAGGTGGATTGGCCATGCTAAATTGTCCCTTAGTGTCCAAAGATGTGCAGGTTAGGTGGATTGGCCATGCTAAATTGTCCCTTAGTGTCCAAAGATGTGCAGGTTAGGTGGATTGGCCATGCTAAATTGTCCCTTAGTGTCCAAAGATGTGCAGGTTAGGTGGATTGGCCATGCTAAATTGTCCCTTAGTGTCCAAAGATGTGCAGGTTAGGTGGATTGGCCATGCTAAATTGTCCCTTAGTGTCCAAAGATGTGTAGGTTGGGGGATTGGCCATGCTAAATTGTCCCTTCGTGTCCAAAGATGTGCGGGTTAGGTGGATTGGCCGTGCTAAATTGTCCCTTAGTGTCCAAAGATGTGCGGGTTAGGTGGATTGGCCATGCTAAATTGCCCCTTAGTGTCCAAAGATGTGCAGGTTGGGGGATTGGCCAGGGTAAGTGTGCGGGTTACGTGGATAAGGCGTGGGAGAGGGCCTGGGAAAGGCACTCTGTCAGAGGGTCAGTGCAGACTCGATGGGCTGAATGGTCTCCTTCTTCCCCGTAACAATTCCGTGAACCTGGGTTGGAGAGGGGATAGAAGGTACTTGGCAAAGCAGCGATGATAACGCGAGGTAAGATCTTCCCGCGTGGCGAGTGGTTGGGATCTGGAGCGTGTTTCCTGAGAGACAGAGAGAGACAGAGACCTGGAGGCAGATTCACTCGAGACCTCGGGGAGGGAATGGGATTCTCGGTGAAGATATCTCCGGGCGACAGAAAGGGTGGGGGAATGGGACGTACTGATTTGTTCCTGCAGAGAGAGAGGGAGCTAGCACGAACAGGGTGGACTGAATGGCCACTTTCTGTGCAGACTGGTCAACCAGAGCAGTAAAGCCTGGGGGAAGGAGCTTCGTTACCGGGTGTCCGAACGTGTGAAGTGCTCACCTCCTCAGGGATCTGAGAGCCAATCGTAATCCAACTTCCTGGAAGCCAAATAAACAGGTCAACACTTTCCCAGTTACCATGGAAACGGAGGGAGAGATCCAACTCACACACTCATGGAAACACACACAGTGCGGCACTCCCTCAGCACTGACCCTCTGACAGTGCGGCACTCCCTCAGCACTGACCCTCTGACAGTGCGGCACTCCCTCAGCACTGACCCTCTGACAGTGCGGCACTCCCTCAGCACTGACCCTCTGACAGTGCGGCACTCCCTCAGCACTGACCCTCTGACAGTGCGGCACTCCCTCAGCACTGACCCTCTGACAGTGCGGCACTCCCTCAGCACTGACCCTCTGACAGTGCGGCACTCCCTCAGTACTGACCCTCTGACAGTGCGGCACTCCCTCAGTACTGACCCTCTGACAGTGCGGCACTCCCTCAGTACTGACCCTCTGACAGTGCGGCACTCCCTCAGCACTGAACCTCTGACAGTGCGGCGCTCCCTCAGTACTGACCCTCTGACAGTGCGGCACTCCCTCAGTACTGACCCTCTGACAGTGCGGCACTCACTCAGTACTGACCCTCTGACAGTGCGGCACTCCCTCAGCACTGACCCTCTGACAGTGCGGCACTCCCTCAACACTGACCCTCTGACAGTGTGGCACTCCCTCAGTACTGACCCTCTGACAGTGCGGCACTCCCTCAGCACTGACCCTCTGACAGTGCGGCACTCCCTCAGCACTGACCCTCTGACAGTGCGGCACTTCCTCAGTACTGACCCTCTGACAGTGCGGCACTCCCTCAGCACTGACCCTCTGACAGTGCGGCACTCCCTCAGCACTGACCCTCTGACAGTGCGGCACTCCCTCAGCACTGACCCTCTGACAGTGCGGCACTCCCTCACCACTGACCCTCTGACAGTGTGGCACTCCCTCAGTACTGACCCTCTGACAGTGCGGCACTCCCTCAGCACTGACCCTCTGACAGTGCGGCACTCCCTCAGCACTGACCCTCTGACAGTGCGGCACTCCCTCAGCACTGACCCTCTGACAGTGCGGCATTCCCTCAGTACTGACCCTCTGACAGTGCGGCACTCCCTCAGCACTGACCCTCTGACAGTGCGGCACTCCCTCAGCACTGACCCTCTGACAGTGCAGCACTCCCTCAGCACTGACCCTCTGACAGTGCGGCGCTCCCTCAGCACTGACCCTCTGACAGTGCGGCACTCCCTCAGCACTGACCCTCTGATCCGCCTCATCCCAGGACCATCACTGACGCCCAGAATGCGAGTCCCCATCGCTCAAGCTGAATCATAGAATCATAGAATCCTGCAGTGCAGAAAGAGGGCCATTCGGCCCATCGAGTCTGCACCGACCACAATCCCACCCAGGCCCTACCCTCCTATCCCTACATATTTACCCGCTAATCCCTCCAACCTACGCATCTCAGGACACTAAGGTGCAATTTAGCACGGCCAATCGACCTAACCCGCACATCTTTGGACTGTGGGAGGAAACCGGAGCACCCGGAGGAAACCCACGCAGACACGAGGAGAATGTGCAAACTCCACACAGACAGTGACCCGAGCCGGGAATCGAACCCAGGAATCCCAGACACATCCTCACACTTACTCACCGATTCCCACACAAGATACCCGCAGACCAGATTTCCCCAGATTCCTGCAAAAGATACAACAAATAATCTGTGTGGTCACGAGGAATCCCACCGCTGGAGGATCAACAATTGCTGTGGAATGAAAGAATAATTAATCGCACAGCGTCGAGGGAGCTTTACTCTGTATCTAACCCCGTGCTGTCCCTGTCCTGGGAGTGTTTGATGGGGGACAGTGTAGAGGGAGCTTTACTCTGTATCTAACCCCGTGCTGTACCTGTCCTGGGAGTGTTTGATGGGGACAGTGTAGAGGGAGCTTTACTCTGTATCTAACCCCGTGCTGTCCCTGTCCTGGGAATGTTTGATGGGGGACAGTGTAGAGGGAGCTTTACTCTGTATCTAACCCCGTGCTGTACCTGTCCTGGGAGTGTTTGATGGGGACAGTGTTGAGGGAGCTTTACTCTGTATCTAACCCCGTGCTATACCTGTCCTGGGAGTGTTTGATGGGGGACAGTGTAGAGGGAGCTTTACTCTGTATCTAACCCCGTGCTCTACCTGTCCTGGGAGTGTTTGATGGGGACAGTGTAGAGGGAGCTTTACTCTGTATCTAACCCCGTGCTGTACCTGTCCTGGGAGTGTTTGATGGGGACAGTGTAGAGGGAGCTTTACTCTGTATCTAACCCCGTGCTGTACCTGTCCTGGGAATGTTTGATGGGGGACAGTGTAGAGGGAGCTTTACTCTGTATCTAACCCCGTGCTGTACCTGTCCTGGGAGTGTTTGATGGGGGACAGTGTAGAGGGAGCTTTACCCTGTATCTAACCCCGTGCTGTACCTGTCCTGGGAGTGTTTGATGGGGACAGTGTAGAGGGAGCTTTACTCTGTATCTAACCCTGTGCTGTACCTGTCCTGGGTGTGTTTGATGGGGACAGTGCAGAGGGAGCTTTACCCTGTATCTAACCCCGTGCTGTACCTGTCCTGGGAGTGTTTGATGGGGGACAGTGTAGAGGGAGCTTTACTCTGTATCTAACCCCATGCTGTACCTGTCCTGGGAGTGTTTGATGAGGACAGTGTAGAGGGAGCTTTACCCTGTATCTAACCCCGTGCTGTACCTGTCCTGGGAGTGTTTGATGGGAGCAGTGTAGAAGGAGCTTTATTCCGTATCTAACTGTGCTGTACAAATCCCCAAATTTAAGGAGAATTGTCTTTACTCAGAGAGTGGAACTCGCTCCCACGGGGAGTGGGGGAGAATATGGGACTCGCTCCCACGGGGAGTGGGGAAAATGTGGGACTCGCTCCCACGGGGAGTGGGGAAAATGTGGGACTGGCTCCCACGGGGAGTGGGGGAGAATGTGGGACTTGCTCCCACGGGGAGTGGGGGAGAATGTGGGACTCGCTCCCACGGGGAGTGGGGGAGAGTGTGGGACTCGCTCCCACGGGGAGTGGGGGAGAATGTGGGACTCGCTTCCACGGGGAGTGGGGAGAATGTGGGACTGGCTCCCACGGGGAGTCGGGGAGAATGTGGGACTGGCTCCCACGGGGAGTGGGGGAGAATGTGGGGCTCACTCCCACGGGGAGCGGGGAGAATGTGGGACTCGCTCCCACAGGGAGTGGTCGAGGTGAACATTATTGAGACATTTAAGGCGAGTGAGGGGGTAGCTGGATAAAGAGACGAGGGGAGAAAGGAATAGAAGAATTTGCTGATAGGGTGGGATGGCGGGGGGGGGCGGTGCGAGAGGGGGTTGGCGTTGAGCAGAAACATCAGCACGGTGCAGATGGGCCGAATGGCCTGTTCCTGTGTTGGAAATTCAATGTCATTCTATGCAACAGTAAATATAAGCTTCCATTTATACGGCACTTTTATCATAGAACATAATGGACACCAACGTAGAAACATAGAAACTAGAAGCCAGGAGGAGGCCATTCAGCCCTTCGAGTCTGTTCCGCCATTCATTTTCATCATGGCTGATCATCGAATTCAACATCCTGATCCCCCCCCTTCCCCCCATATCCTTTGATCCCCTTTGCCCCAAGAGTGATATCTAAGTTCTTCTTGAAAACCTACAGGCTGTGGGATTCTTCCCAAAATATTCCAAGTCCCCAATTTGCAGGAAAGCAGGAGTAAATCCGGCTGAGTTTTTTGTTAGCGTGATTTCCAGAAAGAATCTCCGGCACTCTGTACATCGCAGAGCGTGATTCGCTCCGGAAATCCAGGGGCGGGGCCTATTCCCGCTGGAGAAGCCGGCAGCATACCGCTGAGGGAGCCACTGCACACGCGCCGATCTGTCAGAGCGGGGATCAGAGCATGCACAGTGGCCTCCTATTGCCAGCTTCCCGATCACTGGCCGGACCCACAAGCCCCCATTGCTGGCCGCGTGTCCTCATCCCCCACAAACCCCCCCTCCCCGCCCCCCGATCGCTGGCCTCCCGGACCTACCTGATGTTCTCCCCCCACCATCGGCCAGCCCCGGTATCCCAATTCCCCCCACTCCGGCAGCCCCCAATCCCCTCTCCCCGCCACTACCCAGATGGTCATCCCCCTCTCCCCTCCCCCTGCCACCGGTCCCAATGCAGAGTGGCAGTGGCGGTTCACCCCCCCCCCACCCACACCCTGCCAATTGCCCACCCCCTGCCCCTCTGGTATCACCCCTTTGGCACTGCCCGATGCCCAGTGGGCATTGCCAGTTTGCCCCCTTGGGCAGTGCCAGGGTGCCAGGCCGGTAGTGCCAGGCTGACGCTGCCCCAGGGGCAGCCCCCCCTCTCCCTTACATCCGACCTCCCGGGGGGAGAGGAATGGGGCTGGGGAGACTTAATAGCCTCTCTTCCCTCCAGCAGGATTAGCCCCATTCATGGGAATCAGTTATAATACCCCGCTGAACTTATCCCAGCATTGGTCATGGGGGGAGAGGGGTTGGTGGGGGGAGGGAGGTCGGGGGAGATGCTAGTGGACCCGGAGACTTCTGTTCCAGGCCCGCTCATGATATTGAAATCTGGATTGCCATTTTGAAATCAGTTCCGCAGTGAGTTGTGGCACTGTTGCTAAGTTTGCAGATGATACAAAGAGCTGTAGAGGGACAGGTAGTATTGAGGAAGCAGGGGGGCTGCAGAGGGACTTGGACAGGTTCGGAGAGTGGGTAAAGAAGTGGCAGATGGGATACAATGTGGAAAAGTGAGAGGTTCTGCACTTTGGAAGGAGGAATGGAGGCATAGATTATTTTCCAACTGGGGAAATGCTTCGGAAATCTGAAACACAAAGGGACTTGGGAGTCATCGTTCAAGATTCTCTTAAGGTTAACGTGCAGGTTCAGTCGGCAGTTAGGAAGGCAAATGCAATGTTAGCATTCATGTCGAGAGGGCTAGAATACAAGAGCAGGGATGTACTTCTGAGGCTGTATAAGGCTCTGGTCAGACCCCATTTGGAGTATTGTGAGCAGTTTTGGGCCCCGTATTGTAAGGAAGGATGTGCTGGCCTTGGAAAGGGTCCAGAGGAGGTTCACAAGAATGATCCCTGGAATGAAGAGCTTGTCGTATGAGGAACGGGTTGAGGACTCTGGGTCTGTACTCGTTGGGAGTTTAGAAGGATGAGGGGGGATCTTATTGAAACTTACAGGATACTGCGAGGCCTGGATAGAGTGGACGTGGAGAGGATGTTTCCACGAGGAGGAAAAACTAGAACCAGAGGGCACAACCTCAGGCTAAAGGGACGATCCTTTAAAACAGAGATGAGGAGGTATTTCTTCAGCCAGAGAGTGGTGAATCTGTGGAACTCTTTGCCGCAGAAGGCTGTGGAGGCCGGGTCATTGAGTGTCTTTAAGACAGAGATAGATAGGTTCTTGATTAATAAGGGGATCAGGGCTGATGGGGAAAAGACAGGAGAATGGGGACGAGAAAAATATCAGCCATGATTGAATGGGGGAGCAGACTCGATGGGCCGAGTGGCCTAATTCTGCTCCTATGTCTTATGGTCTTTCAGATGTGCTGAGGGAGGGAATTACTGGGCTTAGGGCCCCCACCTAGGCAGCTGAAGACCAATAGTGGGTGAAGAGGGAGATCGGAAGCAGGATTAGTGGTTGACTCACACGCCCCTTTCCACATCAACGGGGACAAAGTAGAAAGGGTCGAGAGCTTCAGGTTTTTAGGTGTCCAGATCACCAACAACCTGTCCTGGTCCCCCCCATGCCGACACTATAGTTAAGAAAGCCCCACCAACGCCTCTACTTTCTCAGAAGACTAAGGAAATTTGGCACGTCCACTACGACTCTCACCAACTTCTACAGATGCCCCATAGAAAGCATTCTTTCTGGTTGTATCACAGCTTGGTCTGGGCTCCTGCTCTGCCCAAGACTGCAGGAAACTACAAAGGGTTGTGAATGTAGCCCAATCCATCACGCAAACCCAGCCTCCCATCCATTGACTCTGTCTACACTTCCCGCTGCCTCGGGAAAAGCAGCCGGCATAATCAAGGACCCCACGCACCCCGGACATTCTCTCTTCCACCTTCTTCCGTCGGGAAAAGATAGAAAAGTCTGAGGTCTCATACCAACCGACTCAAGAACAGCTTCTTCCCTGCTGCCGTCAGACTTTTGATTGGAGCCTACCTTGCATTAAGTTGATCTTTCTCTACACCCGAGCTATGACTGTAACACTACATTCTGCACTCTCTCCTTTCCTTCTCCCCTATGTACTTTATGAACGGTATGCTTTGTCTGTATCGCAAGAAGCAATGCATTTCAATGTATCCCAATACAGGTGACAATAATAAATCAAATCCTACTTCCCGATGTACTCTATGAACAGTATGCTCTGTCTGTATAGTGCGCAAGAAACAATACTTTTCACTGTATCCCAATACATGTGACAATAATAAATAAAATCCTTCTCCCCTATGTACTCTATGAACGGTATGCTTTTCACTTCAGAGTAAAGCTCCCCATCAAACACTCCCAGGACAGGTACAGCACGGGGTTAGATACAGAGTAAAGTTCCCTCTACACTGTCCCCCATCAAACACTCCCAGGACAGGTACAGCACGGGGTTAGATACAGAGTAAAGTTCCCTCTACACTGTCCCCATCAAACACTCCCAGGACAGGTACAGCACGGGGTTAGATATAGAGTAAAGCTCCCTCTACACTGTCCCCATCAAACACTCCCAGGACAGGTACAGCACGGGGTTAGATACAGAGTAAAGCTCCCTCTACACTGTCCCCATCAAACACTCCCAGGACAGGTACAGCACGGGGTTAGATACAGAGTAAAGCTCCCTCTACACTGTCCCCCATCAAACACTCCCAGGACAGGTACAGCACGGGGTTAGATACAGAGTAAAGCTCCCTCTACACTGTCCCCATCAAACATTCCCAGGACAGGTACAACACGGGTTAGATACAGAGTAAAGCTCCCTCTACACTGTCCCCCATCAAACACTCCCAGGACAGGTACAGCACGGGGTCAGATACAGAGTAAAGCTCTGATGATGGGATGGGAAAGATGGGAACAAAAAGATGGGAACTTTTCACTTCATCCCAATACATGTGGCAATAAGAAATCAAATTGCAGTCACCGTCCTGACCTGTAGACCATGCCAGTCTGCTCAGCGATGGTATCGTCCAGCGAGAGTTGGCACTCCTGGAGGAACATCTCCAGCCTCCGTTGTTCCAGGACCTTCCTGTCCTCCTCGGTGAGCTGGTCCTCCCGAACGCCGAAACTCTTGCCCATGGCCGTTTTGATGGGGGGCCCCATGCACTTGGGTTTCTTGTTGTTATTCAGGCCATAAAGCTCCTCCACCGAGAACTTGGCCCGACCGGCAGCCGCGCCTCCACCCCCTCCCCCCCCACCTGACCGCGAGCCCACCATTGGTGCCCTACCCTCTCCACCCCCCCCCCTGCTCAGTCCCCCCTCTCTCACTCTCTCTCTGGCACGTGCTTGAACCTTGTGAGACAGGACGAGGGGACAGCAGCTCTGTGTGTGTGTGTCTCACACTCCCGCAGCGACACTACCTGCTGTGACACACCCTCCCACAGTACCAGTGAAATGTGAGACCTCACCCCAGACAGACTCAGCGCAAAAATCCCTTCCTTGACAGATGACGCTGAGATAATAGAGAACATCGGGCACAGCTCCTCAGCGCGTACGAACGAATTACATGAACACTTCATTCATCACCCGTCACAGATCAATTGGAGGGGGACACTGGCCCTTTTTAAATTCCCCGGAATATATGGGACAGTGTAGAGGGAGCTTTACTCTGTATCTAACCCCGTGCTGTACCTGTCCTGGGAGTGTTTGATGGGGACAGTGTAGAGGGAGCTTTACTCTGTATCTAACCCCATGCTGTACCTGTCCTGGGAGTGTTTGATGGGGGACAGTGTAGAGGGAGCTTTACTCTGTATCTAACCCCGTGCTGTACCTGTCCTGGGAGTGTTTGATGGGGACAGTGTAGAGGGAGCTTTACTCTGTATCTAACCCCGTGCTGTACCTGTCCTGGGAGTGTTTGATGGGGGACAGTGCAGAGGGAGCTTTACTCTGTATCTAACCCCGTGCTGTACCTGTCCTGGGAGTGTTTGATGGGGACAGTGTAGAGGGAGCTTTACTCTGTATCTAATCCCGTGCTGTACCCGTCCTGGGAGTGTTTGATGGGGGACAGTGTATAGGGAGCTTTACTCTGTATCTAATCCCGTGCTGTACCTGTCCTGGGAGTGTTTGATGGGGGACAGTGTATAGGGAGCTTTACTCTGTATCTAATCCCGTGCTGTACCCGTCCTGGGAGTGTTTGATGGGGGACAGTGTATAGGGAGCTTTACTCTGTATCTAACCCCGTGCTGTACCTGTCCTGGGAGTGTTTGATGGGGACAGTGTAGAGGGAGCTTTACTTTGTATCTAACCCCGTGCTGTACCTGTCCTGGGAGTGTTTGATGGGGGACAGTGTATAGGGAGCTTTACTCTGTATCTAACCCCGTGCTGTACCTGTCCTGGGAGTGTTTGATGGGGGACAGTGTATAGGGAGCTTTACTCTGTATCTAATCCCGTGCTGTACCCGTCCTGGGAGTGTTTGATGGGGGACAGTGTATAGGGAGCTTTACTCTGTATCTAACCCCGTGCTGTACCTGTCCTGGGAGTGTTTGATGGGGGACAGTGCAGAGGGAGCTTTACTCTGTATCTAACCCCGTGCTGTACCTGTCCTGGGAGTGTTTGATGGGGGACAGTGCAGAGGGAGCTTTACTCTGTATCTAACCCCGTGCTGTACCTGTCCTGGGAGTGTTTGATGGGGGACAGTGTAGAGGGAGCTTTACTCTGTATCTAACCCCGTGCTGTACCTGTCCTGGGAGTGTTTGATGGGGGACAGTGTAGAGGGAGCTTTACTCTGTATCTAACCCCGTGCTGTACCTGTCCTGGGAGTGTTTGATGGGAGACAGTGTAGAGGGAGCTTTACTCTGTATCTAACCCCGTGCTGTACCTGTCCTCAGAGTGCGTGATAGGGGACAGTGTAGAGGGAGCTTTACTTTGTGTGTAACCCCGTGCTGTAGTTGTCCTGGGAGTGTTTGATGGGGAAAGTGTAGAGGGAGCTTTACTCTGTATCTAACCCTGCGCTGTACCTGTCCTCGGAGTGTTTGATGGGGGACAGTGTAGAGGGAGCTTTACTCTGTATCTAACCCGGGCTGTACCAGTCCTGTGAGTGTTTGATGGGGACAGTGTAGAGGGATCTTTACTCTGTATCTAACCCCGTGCTGTACCTGTCCTGGGAGTGTTTGATGGGGACAGTGTAGAGGGAGCTTTACTCTGTATCTAACCCCGTGCTGTACCTGTCCTGGGAGTGTTTGATGGGGACAGTGTAGAGGGAGCTTTAGTCTGTATCTAACCCCGTGCTGTACCTATCCTGGGAGTGTTTGATGGGGACAGTGCAGAGGGAGCTTTACTCTGTATCTAACCCCGTGCTGTACCTGTCCTGGGAGTGTTTGATGGGGACAGT
>NC_135831.1:7893822-8003822 GCF_964213995.1 Mustelus asterias
ATCGAACCCGGGTCCCTGGCGCTGTGAGGCAGCAGTGCTAACCCGCTGCGCCACCGTGCTGCCCAACGATCCTTTACCCCAGAGATGAGTGTGATACTCAATGGATCACAGCCAACACAGATGAGAGGGTGTTGTTCCCTGCTTCTGTGCTCCTGTATCGCTGACAGGTAAATCCTGTCCACAGCTGTCAGCCGTCCCTCTCAGTGTCTCGGTGAGGTGTCAGGTTCAGGATCTGTCAGCTTTTCCAGGCCAGTTTTAATTAACTCTCCCAATTAACTTTCTCTCCTCAGAATCAGCAATGAAATGTGAGCTTACTGCACAGGTCAGAAAGGGAAACATATTCAGAGCGCACGCGACACCGAGGAGGCTGCCTAGTGGTTGGTTTCACCAGCAGATCCCAAGCTGACCTTGGGTGGCACGGTGGCACAGTGGGTTAGCGCCGCTGCCTCTCAGCGCCAGGGACCTGGGTTCGATTCCCGGCTCGGGTCACTGTCTGTGTGGAGTCTGCACGTTCTCCCCCGTGTCTGCGTGGGTTTCCTCCGGGTGCTCCGGTTTCCTCCCACTGTCCGAAAGACCTGCTGGTTAGGGTGCATTGGGCCGTGCTAAATTCTCCCTCAGTTTTACCCGAACAGGCGCCAGAGTGTGGAGACTGGGGGATTTTCACAGTAACTTCATTGCAGTGTTAATGTAAACCTACTTGTGACACGAATAAATAAACTTTATCTCTGATTGGCTAGTTTAACTGTTGCTGTCATTCTGCTCTGAAGAATGAAAGGTTTAATTCTGCGTCAAAACTGTACCACAAATTTCACACAGGGTTAGATACAGAGTACCACTCCCACTACACTGTCCCCATCAAACACTCGCAGGACGGGTACAGCACGGGGTTAGATACAGAGTACAACTCTCACTACACTGTCCCCCATCAAACACTCCCAGGACAGGTACAGCACGGGGTTAGATACAGAGTAAAGCTCCCTCTACACTGTCCCCCATCAAACACTCCCAGGACAGGTACAGCACGGGGTTAGGTACAGAGTAAAGCTCCCTCTACACTGTCCCCATCAAACACTCCCAGGACAGGTACAGCACGGGGTTAGATACAGAGTAAAGCTCCCTCTACACTGTCCCCCATCAAACACTCCCAGGACAGGTACAGCACGGGGTTAGATACAGAGTAAAGCTCCCCCTACACTGTCCCCCATCAAACACTCCCAGGACAGGTACAGCACGGGGTTAGATACAGAGTAAAGCTCCCTCTACACTGTCTCCCATCAAACACTCCCAGGACAGGTACCGCACGGGGTTAGATACAGAGTACAACTCCCACTACACTGTCCCCATCAAACACTCCCAGGACAGGTACAGCACGGGGTTAGATACAGAGTACGACTCCCACTACACTGTCCCCCATCAAACACTCCCAGGACAGGTACAGCACGGGGTTAGATACAGACTAAAGCTCCCTCTACACTGTCCCCATCAAACACTCCCAGGACAGGTACAGCACGGGGTTAGATACAGAGTACGACTCCCACTACACTGTCCCCCATCAAACACTCCCAGGACAGGTACAGCACGGGGTTAGATACAGAGTAAAGCTCCCTCTACACTGTCCCCCATCAAACACTCCCTGGACAGGTACAGCACGGCGTTAGATACAGAGTAAAGCTCCCTCTACACTGTCCCCATCAAACACTCCCAGGAGAGGTACAGCATGGGGTTAGATACAGAGTAAAGCTCCCTCTACACTGTCCCCCATCAAACACTCCCAGGACAGGTACAGCACGGGGTTAGATACAGAATAAAGCTCCCTCTACACTGTCCCCATCAAACACTCCCAGGACAGGTACAGCACGGGGTTAGATACAGAGTAAAGCTCCCTCTACACTGTCCCCCATCAAACACTCCCAGGACAGGTACAGCACGGGGTTAGATACAGAGTAAAGCTCACTCTACACTGTCCCCCATCAAACACTCCCAGGACAGGTACAGCACGGGGTTAGATACAGAGTAAAGCTCCCTCTACACTGTCCCCCATCAAACACTCCCAGGACAGGTACAGCATGGGGTTTGATACAGAGTAAAGCTCCCTCGACACTGTCCCCCATCAAACACTCCCAGGACAGGTACAGCACGGGGTTAGATACAGAGTAAAGCTCCCTCTACACTGTCCCCCATCAAACACTCCCAGGACAGGTACAGCACGGGGTTAGATACAGAGTAAAGCTCACTCTACACTGTCCCCCATCAAACACTCCCAGGACAGGTACAGCACGGGGTTAGATACAGAGTAAAGCTCCCTCTACACTGTCCCCCATCAAACGCTCCCAGGACAGGTACAGCATGGGGTTAGATACAGAGTAAAGCTCCCTCTACACTGTCCCCCATCAAACACTCCCAGGACAGGTACAGCACGGGGTTAGATACAGAGTAAAGCTCCCTCTACACTGTCCCCCATCAAACACTCCCAGGACAGGTACAGCACGGGGTTAGATACAGAGTAAAGCTCCCTCTACACTGTCCCCCATCAAACACTCCCACGACAGGTACAGCACGGGGTTAGATATAGAGTAAAGCTCCCTCTACACTGTCCCCCATCAAACACTCCCAGGACAGGTACAGCACAGGGTTAGGTACAGAGTAAAACTCCCTCTACACTGTCCCCATCAAACACTCCCAGGACAGGTACAGCACGGGGTTAGATACAGAGTAAAGCTCCCTCTACACTGTCCCCATCAAACACTCCCAGGACAGGTACAGCACAGGGTTAGATACAGAGTAAAGCTCCCTCTACACTGTCCCCCATCAAACACTCCCAGGACAGGTACAGCACGGGGTTAGGTACAGAGTAAAGCTCCCTCTACACTGTCCCCATCAAACACTCCCAGGACAGGTACAGCACGGGGTTAGATACAGAGTAAAGCTCCCTCTACACTGTCCCCCATCAAACACTCCCAGGACAGGTACAGCACGGGGTTAGATACAGAGTAAAGCTCCCTCTACACTGTCCCCCATCAAACACTCCCAGGACAGGTACAGCACGGGGTTAGATACAGAGTAAAGCTCCCTCTACACTGTCTCCCATCAAACACTCCCAGGACAGGTACCGCACGGGGTTAGATACAGAGTACAACTCCCACTACACTGTCCCCATCAAACACTCCCAGGACAGGTACAGCACGGGGTTAGATACAGACTAAAGCTCCCTCTACACTGTCCCCATCAAACACTCCCAGGACAGGTACAGCACGGGGTTAGATACAGAGTACGACTCCCACTACACTGTCCCCCATCAAACACTCCCAGGACAGGTACAGCACGGGGTTAGATACAGAGTAAAGCTCCCTCTACACTGTCCCCCATCAAACACTCCCTGGACAGGTACAGCACGGCGTTAGATACAGAGTAAAGCTCCCTCTACACTGTCCCCATCAAACACTCCCAGGAGAGGTACAGCATGGGGTTAGATACAGAGTAAAGCTCCCTCTACATTGTCCCCCATCAAACACTCCCAGGACAGGTACAGCACGGGGTTAGATACAGAATAAAGCTCCCTCTACACTGTCCCCATCAAACACTCCCAGGACAGGTACAGCACGGGGTTAGATACAGAGTAAAGCTCCCTCTACACTGTCCCCCATCAAACACTCCCAGGACAGGTACAGCACGGGGTTAGATACAGAGTAAAGCTCACTCTACACTGTCCCCCATCAAACACTCCCAGGACAGGTACAGCACGGGGTTAGATACAGAGTAAAGCTCCCTCTACACTGTCCCCCATCAAACACTCCCAGGACAGGTACAGCATGGGGTTAGATACAGAGTAAAGCTCCCTCGACACTGTCCCCCATCAAACACTCCCAGGACAGGTACAGCACGGGGTTAGATACAGAGTAAAGCTCCCTCTACACTGTCCCCCATCAAACACTCCCAGGACAGGTACAGCACGGGGTTAGATACAGAGTAAAGCTCACTCTACACTGTCCCCCATCAAACACTCCCAGGACAGGTACAGCACGGGGTTAGATACAGAGTAAAGCTCCCTCTACACTGTCCCCCATCAAACACTCCCAGGACAGGTACAGCATGGGGTTAGATACAGAGTAAAGCTCCCTCTACACTGTCCCCCATCAAACACTCCCAGGACAGGTACAGCACGGGGTTAGATACAGAGTAAAGCTCCCTCTACACTGTCCCCCATCAAACACTCCCAGGACAGGTACAGCACGGGGTTAGATACAGAGTAAAGCTCCCTCTACACTGTCCCCCATCAAACACTCCCAGGACAGGTACAGCACGGGGTTAGATATAGAGTAAAGCTCCCTCTACACTGTCCCCCATCAAACACTCCCAGGACAGGTACAGCACAGGGTTAGGTACAGAGTAAAACTCCCTCTACACTGTCCCCATCAAACACTCCCAGGACAGGTACAGCACGGGGTTAGATACAGAGTAAAGCTCCCTCTACACTGTCCCCATCAAACACTCCCAGGACAGGTACAGCACAGGGTTAGATACAGAGTAAAGCTCCCTCTACACTGTCCCCCATCAAACACTCCCAGGGCAGGTACAGCACGGGGTTAGATACAGAGTAAAGCTCCCTCTACACTGTCCCCATCAAACACTCCCAGGACAGGTACAGCACGGGGTTAGATACAGAGTAATGCTCCCTCTGCACTGTCCCCATCAAACACTCCCAGGACAGGTACAACACAGGGTTAGATACAGAGTAAAGCTCCCTCTACACTGTCCCCATCAAACACTCCCAGGACAGGTACAGCACGGGGTTAGATACAGAGTAAAGCTCCCTCTACACTGTCCCCCATCAAACACTCCCAGGACAGGTACAGCACGGGGTTAGATACAGAGTAAAGCTCCCTCTGCACTGTCCCCATCAAACACTCCCAGGACAGGTACAACACAGGGTTAGATACAGAGTAAAGCTCCCTCTACACTGTCCCCATCAAACACTCCCAGGACAGGTACAGCACGGGGTTAGATACAGAGTAAAGCTCCCTCTACACTGTCCCCATCAAACACTCCCAGGACAGGTACAGCACGGGGTTAGATACAGAGTAAAGATCTTTGTTTATTTTTGAACAATTATCTGCACAGGCAGCTGAGATTTGATTATTCCAAGACTGGGATGTGGGAGCAACCGCGAGATCCCGGGAATACTGGGATACGGACGCAGCGGACGTGAAGGCGAGCAGATGAGCGGTGTCAGGGGCTGAGTGATTTTGTATTTGTTGATGGGATGTGGGCATTGCTGCCAATCCAGTTTAATGTCCAGCTTTAGATCCCCTTGAGAGGCAGGTCGTGAATTCATAGCATGGCATTCGGAAGACAGTGGCACAATCGGAGAAAGTCAGCATGGATTCACAAAGGGGCAGATCATGTTGGCGAATCTATTGGAATTCCTCGAGGATCTAACTCATTGAAATGTATTTATTAGTGTCACCGGTAGGCTTACATCAACACTGGAAAGTAGCTAATGTAACACCGCTACTTAAGAAGGGAGGGAGGCGGCAGACGGGAGATTATAGGCCGGTTAGCCTGACTTTGGCAAGATTTTGGAGTCCATTATTAAAGATGAGATCGCAGAGTACTTGGAAGTGCATGATAAAGTAGGACTGAATCAACATGGCTTCATCAAGGGGAGGTCATGTCTGACAAATCTGTTGGAGTTCTTTGAGGAGGTAACAAGGAAGTTAGATAAAGGAGAACCAGTGGATGTGATTTATTTAGATTTCCAGAAGGCCTTTGACAAGGTGCCGCATAGGAGACTGTTAAATAAGTTAAGAGCCCATGGTGTTACGGGTAAGATCCTGGCATGGATAGAGGATTGGCTGACTGGCAGAAGGCAGAGAGTGGGGATAAAGGGGTCTCTCTCAGGATGGCAGTCGGTGACTAGTGGTGTGCCTCAGGGGTCGGTGCTGGGACCACAACTTTTCACAATATACATTAACGATTTGGAGGAAGGAACTGAAGGCACTGTTGCTAAGTTTGCAGATGATACAAAGATATGTCGAGGGACAGGTAGTATTGAGGAAGCAGGGGGGCTGCAGAAGGACTTGGACAGGTTAGGAGAGTGGGCAAAGAAGTGGCAGATGGAATACAATGTGGAAAAGTGAGAGGTTCTCCACTTTGGAAGGAGGAATGGAGGCTTAGACTATTTTCCAAATGGGAAAATGCTTGAGGAATCAGAAACACAAAGGGACTTGGGAGTCATTGTTCAAGATTCTCTTAAGGTTAGTCGGCAGTTGGGAAGGCAAATGCAATGTTAGCATTCATGTTGAGAGGGCGAGAATACAAGAGCAGGGATGTACTTCTGAGGCTGTATAAGGCTCTGGTCAGACCCCATTTGGAATATTCTGAGCAGTTTTGCGCTCCGTACCGAAAGGAAGGATGTGTTGGCCTTGGAAAGAGTCCAGAGGAGGTTCACAAGAATGATCCCTGGAATGAAGAGCTTGTCGTATGAGGAACGGTTGAGGACTCTGGGTCTGTACTCGTTGGAGTTTAGAAGGATGAGGGGGGATCTTATTGAAACTTACAGGGTACTGCGAGGCCCGGATAGAGTGGACGTGGAGAGAATGTTTCCACTGGTAGGAAAAACTAGAACCAGAGGGCACAACCTCAGGCTAAAGGGACGATCCTTTAAAACAGAGATGAGGAGGAATTTCTTCAGCCAGAGAGTGGTGAATCTGTGGAACTCTTTGCCGCAGAAGGCTGTGGAGGCCAGGTCATTGAGTGTCTTTAAGACAGAGATAGATAGGTTCTTGATTAATAAGGGGATCAGGGGTTATGGGGAAAAGGCAGGAGAATGGGGATGAGAAAAATATCAGCCATGATTGAATGGGGGAGCAGACTCGATGGGCCGAGTGGCCTAATTCTGCTCCTATGTCTTATGGTCGATGCTCTTATGGCAATCAAGTTACTGTGAAAATCCCCTAGTCGCCACACTCCGGCGCCGGTTCATTGAGGGAGAATTTAGCACGGCCAATGCATCCTAACCAGCACATCTTTCAGGCTGTGGGAGGAAACCGGAGCACCCGGAGGAAACCCACGCAGACACGGGGAGAACGAGTACGGCAGATTCCACACAGACAGCGACCCGAGCCGGGAATCGAACCCTGGTCCCTGGCGCTGAGGGACAGCAGTGCTAACCATTTTCCCACCCTTGCCCTCACTATCGTCCTCGCTTAGCGTGGGATCACCAATATACTGTACATGCAGACAAACTCTTGCCTTTTAAGAAGTAGTTCTCCAATATATTTCCACTACCAACATCATCAACAGACACACTGGGCCAAATAACTTCCTTCTGCACTGTTACGATCCTGGGATTCTATCCATCGCATTTAATCTGTGTCCTTCTGGTTAAGATTTGAGTATCGGGATAGGGATGTTTTGCTGCAATTGTACAGGGCGTTGGTGAGGCCACACCTGGAGTATTGTGTACAGTTTTGGTGTCCTTATCAGAGGAAGGATGACCTTGCTATAGAGGGAGTACAGCGAAGGTTTACCAGGCTGATTCCTGGGATGGCAGGTCTGTCGTATGAGGAGAGACTAAGTCGGTTAGGATTATATTCACTGGAGTTTAGAAGAGTGAGAGGGGATCTCATAGAAACTTATAAAATTCCAACAGGGTTAGACAGGGTAGATTCAGAAAGAATGTTCCCAATGGTGGGGGAATCCAGAACTAGGGGTCATAGTTTGAGGATAGGGGTAGAATCATAGAATCTCTATAGTGCAGAAGGAGGCCATTCAGCCCATCGAGTCTGTACCAACCACAATTCCACCCAAGTCCTATCGCCATAGCCCCACGTATTTACCCTAGCATGTCCACCTGATACTAAGGGCCAATTTAGCATGGCCAATCCACCTAATACGCAAGGCCCATCCATGGAGTGGTGGGTGAGCCACCTTCTTGAACCCGCTGCAGTCCCCGTGTGGTGTAGGTACACCCACAGCGCTGCTAGGGAGGGAATTCCAGGATTTTGACCCAGCGACAGTGAAGGAACGGCCGATATATTTCCAAGTCGGGATGGTGGAGTGACTCGGAGGGGAACCTCCAGGCGTGATGGGCTCAGATAAGGAGACCAAAACTGCACCTAATACGCAATCTTTGGACTGTGGGAGGAAACCGGAGCACCCGGAGGAAACCCACGCAGACACGGGGAGAATGTGCAAACTCCACACAGACAGCGACCCGAGCCGGGAATCGAACCCGGGTCCCTGGCGCTGAGGGACAGCAGTGCTAACCATTTTCCCACCCTTGCCCTCACTATCGTCCTCGCTTAGCGTGGGATCACCAATATACTGTACATGCAGACAAACTCTTGCCTTTTAAGAAGTAGTTCTCCAATATATTTCCACTACCAACATCATCAACAGACACACTGGGCCAAATAACTTCCTTCTGCACTGTTACGATCCTGGGATTCTATCCATCGCATTTAATCTGTGTCCTTCTGGTTAAGATTTGAGTATCGGGATAGGGATGTTTTGCTGCAATTGTACAGGGCGTTGGTGAGGCCACACCTGGAGTATTGTGTACAGTTTTGGTGTCCTTATCAGAGGAAGGATGACCTTGCTATAGAGGGAGTACAGCGAAGGTTTACCAGGCTGATTCCTGGGATGGCAGGTCTGTCGTATGAGGAGAGACTAAGTCGGTTAGGATTATATTCACTGGAGTTTAGAAGAGTGAGAGGGGATCTCATAGAAACTTATAAAATTCCAACAGGGTTAGACAGGGTAGATTCAGAAAGAATGTTCCCAATGGTGGGGGAATCCAGAACTAGGGGTCATAGTTTGAGGATAGGGGTAGAATCATAGAATCTCTATAGTGCAGAAGGAGGCCATTCAGCCCATCGAGTCTGTACCAACCACAATTCCACCCAAGTCCTATCGCCATAGCCCCACGTATTTACCCTAGCATGTCCACCTGATACTAAGGGCCAATTTAGCATGGCCAATCCACCTAATACGCAAGGCCCATCCATGGAGTGGTGGGTGAGCCACCTTCTTGAACCCGCTGCAGTCCCCGTGTGGTGTAGGTACACCCACAGCGCTGCTAGGGAGGGAATTCCAGGATTTTGACCCAGCGACAGTGAAGGAACGGCCGATATATTTCCAAGTCGGGATGGTGGAGTGACTCGGAGGGGAACCTCCAGGCGTGATGGGCTCAGATAAGGAGACCAAAACTGCACCTAATACGCAATCTTTGGACTGTGGGAGGAAACCGGAGCACCCGGAGGAAACCCACGCAGACACGGGGAGAATGTGCAAACTCCACACAGACAGCGACCCGAGCCGGGAATCGAACCCGGGTCCCTGGCGCTGAGGGACAGCAGTGCTAACCATTTTCCCACCCTTGCCCTCACTATCGTCCTCGCTTAGCGTGGGATCACCAATATACTGTACATGCAGACAAACTCTTGCCTTTTAAGAAGTAGTTCTCCAATATATTTCCACTACCAACATCATCAACAGACACACTGGGCCAAATAACTTCCTTCTGCACTGTTACGATCCTGGGATTCTATCCATCGCATTTAATCTGTGTCCTTCTGGTTAAGATTTGAGTATCGGGATAGGGATGTTTTGCTGCAATTGTACAGGGCGTTGGTGAGGCCACACCTGGAGTATTGTGTACAGTTTTGGTGTCCTTATCAGAGGAAGGATGACCTTGCTATAGAGGGAGTACAGCGAAGGTTTACCAGGCTGATTCCTGGGATGGCAGGTCTGTCGTATGAGGAGAGACTAAGTCGGTTAGGATTATATTCACTGGAGTTTAGAAGAGTGAGAGGGGATCTCATAGAAACTTATAAAATTCCAACAGGGTTAGACAGGGTAGATTCAGAAAGAATGTTCCCAATGGTGGGGGAATCCAGAACTAGGGGTCATAGTTTGAGGATAGGGGTAGAATCATAGAATCTCTATAGTGCAGAAGGAGGCCATTCAGCCCATCGAGTCTGTACCAACCACAATTCCACCCAAGTCCTATCGCCATAGCCCCACGTATTTACCCTAGCATGTCCACCTGATACTAAGGGCCAATTTAGCATGGCCAATCCACCTAATACGCAAGGCCCATCCATGGAGTGGTGGGTGAGCCACCTTCTTGAACCCACTGCAGTCCCCGTGTGGTGTAGGTACACCCACAGCGCTGCTAGGGAGGGAATTCCAGGATTTTGACCCAGCGACAGTGAAGGAACGGCCGATATATTTCCAAGTCGGGATGGTGGAGTGACTCGGAGGGGAACCTCCAGGCGTGATGGGCTCAGATAAGGAGACCAAAACTGCACCTAATACGCAATCTTTGGACTGTGGGAGGAAACCGGAGCACCCGGAGGAAACCCACGCAGACACGGGGAGAATGTGCAAACTCCACACAGACAGTGACCCGAGCCGGGAATCGAACCCGGCTCCCTGGCGCTGTGAGGCAGCAGTGCTAATCACTGTGGCACCGTGCCGCCCTAAACCTTTTAGAACTGAGGTGAGGAGAAATTTCTTCACCCAGAGGGTGGTGAATGTGTGGAATTCACTCCCACAGAAAGTAGTTGAGGCCAAAACGTTGTATTATTTCAAGAAGAAATTAGATATCGCTCTTGGGGCTAAAGGGATCGAGGGATATGGGGGAAAGGGGGGATTTAATGATCAGCCATGATCAAAATGAATGGCGGAGCAGGCTCGATGGGCCAAATGGCCTCCTCCTGCTTCTAGTTTCTACGGGAGCTGTCCCATGTGGTGTCGATACACCCACAGTGGACTTAGGGAGGGAGTCCCAGGATTTTGACCCCGGCGACAGGGAAGGAGCATTTGTTACCCAGGTGGCAGTCATAGGATCATAGAATCTCTACAGTTCAGAAGGAGGCCACTCGGCAATAGTGGCCAGAAGTTCATTTTAAGGTTAAATACCACACCAGGATTGTGCACAGCCTGCTCCAGCCTTAGATAATCACCAGGGAGTGGGAAAGAGTTGGCGATGAGGGAGAAATGGACATTGGACGAACAGTGTCTGACAGATTGGAGACAGTGGAACATTCCAGAAAGGTGGCGGTTGTTGGAGGTCACTCATGTCCATTGTGAGGATGGAGTCTGTATTTTCAGGTGATGTCACTGAGGGGGCGGGCGCGGTAGCACAGTGGGTTAGCACTGCTGCCTCACAGCGCCAGGGAGCCGGGTTCGATTCCCGGCTTGGGTCACTGTCTGTGTGGAGTTTGCACATTCTCCCCGTGTCTGCGTGGGTTCCTCCCACAGTCTGAAAGACGTGCTGGTTAGGGTGCATTGGCCATGCTAAATTCTCCCTCAGTGTTACCCGAACAGGTGCCAGAGTGTGGCAACTAGGTAACTATTCACAGTAACTTCATTGCAGTGTTAATGTACTTGTGACACTAATAAAAAAATCAACTTTAAAATGAAGGGTAACACATAGATAAGAATTCCACAAATCTATCAACATCCTGGGGGTTATCATTGACCAGAAACTGAGCTGGACCCAGCCACACTGTGGCTACCAGAGCAGGTCAGGGGCTGGGAATCCTGCGGAGAGTAACTCACCTCCTGACTCCCCAAAGCCTGTCCCCCATCTACAAGGCACAAGTCAGGAGTGTGAGGGAACACTCCCCACTCGCCTGGATGGAGCGGCTCCAACAACACTCAAGAAGCTCGACACCATCCAGGACAAAGCAGCCCCGCTTGATTGGCCCCCCATCCACAAACACTCACTCCCTCCACCACCGACGCTCAGTAGCAGCCGTGTGTACCATCTACAAGATGCAGCGACTCACCAAGGCTCCTTCGACAGCGCCTTCCAAACCCACCACCTCTACCATCTAGAAGGACAAAGGCAGCAGATACCTGGGGAACACCCCCACCTGGAGGTTCCCCTCCGAGTCACTCCACCATCCCGACTTGGAAATATATCGGCCGTTCCCTCACTGTCGCTGGGTCAAAATCCTGGAATTCCCTCCCTAGCAGCAGTGTGGGTGTACCTACACCACACGGGAACTGCAGCGGGTCCAAGAAGGTGGCTCACCCACCACTCCATGGATGGGCCTTGCTAACGACCACATAGAACCCTACAGTCCTGAAGGAGGCTATTTGGCCCATCAAGTCTTCACCCACCACAATCCAACCCAGACCCTATCCCCGTAACCCCATGCATTTACCCTAGCTAGTCCCCCTGACACTAAGGGGCAATTTATCATAGAAATCATAGAAACCCTACAGTGCAGAAAGAGGCCATTCGGCCCATCGAGTCTGCACCGACCACAATCCCACCCAGGCCCTACCCCTATATCCCTACACATTTACCCACTAATCCCTCTAACCTACGCATCCCAGGACACTAAGGGGCAATTTTAGCACGGCCAATCAACCTAACCTGCACATCTTTGGACTGTGGGAGGAAACCGGAGCACCCGGAAGAAACCCACGCAGACACGGGGAGAATGTGCAAACTCCACACAGACAGTGACCCGAGGCGGGAATCGAATCCAGGTCCCTGGCGCTGTGAGGCAGCAGTGCTAACCCACTGTGCCACCGTGCCGACATCCCACAAAAGCATTTGGTAGGGTGGAAGGGTCTATTGTCGGGGGAGGTAACAGTGCGGGGAGCAGGAAGGAGGGGTCACAGCCAGAGAGCATGGCCAATGTAAAATTGATTGGTTGTTCCTCGCCGTATCCCATAATGCCACCTGATGGCGCCACGAGTGTCTCTCCCCCTTTTGCCTCTTGAATCTCCTTTCAGCTCAATGCGAACTGTCGCCATTGTCCAATTCCTCAACCATAGCCGGGGCCCTTTGTCTCTCCCAGCCATTGCCTCACTGCGTCCTGTTGATTGAAGGAATCGCTCTCGCTCCCCAGGAGAGATGGCTGGGTGGAGCAGAACAATCCGGGAACAGATGGAGGCTCACGCTCCTCTCTGCCCAGCAGCTGTTGGTGGCTCTACCCAACCCTTGGCCACGGGGATTAACAATGTAGAGACTTGGCCCCCGTTCAGTTCAGACGGATTATGATCACTCCAGCTCTTTCATGTAAGACCTCAATAGACAGCTGGCGAGTTTGCCTCACTCAGGTGGTTGGGTTCCTGCCAAGTTGGAACACAAATATTTGGCTAATCCCCTCTCAAGCCTGCTGAATATCGGTCAGCACCTTCAGAAGAGGAAAGAAGACGCTTTTACCCACCGCTGCCGTCTTCCGAGATCTCTGCGCTCCTCCAATTCCGGCCTCTTGAGCATCCCCCCAATTCCCAGCGCTCCGCCATTGGCGGCCGTGCCTTCAGCTGCCTGGAGGGGAGGGGGTCTCTAAGCTCTGGAATTCCCTCCCTAAACCCCTCCACCCTTCTCTCTTTTCCTCACAGTTTGGGGTTTATAATCGCAGATTTGACCTGGTAAAATATCCCAAGATGCTCAGCAGTGCGTAGAGTCATGGAGTCACACACAGCAGGAAAGGCCCTTCAGCCCATCGAGTCTGCACCAACAGTAACTACCATTAAGGTGCGCTAATCCCATTTTCCAGCACTTACGTGGAAACTAGAACCAGGAGTAGGCCATTAAAGGCCTTCGAGTTCCCCTGCCATCCATTTTGATCATGGCTGATCATCAAATTCAATATTCTGATCCCCTTCCCCCTATCCCTCGATCCCTTTAGCCCAAGAGTGATATCTAATTTCTTCTTGAAATCACACAACGTTTTGGCCTCAACTACTTTCTGTGGGAGTGAATTCCACACATTCACCACCCTCTGGGTGAAGAAATTCCTCCTCACCTCAGTTTTAAAAGGTTTACCCCCTTATCCTCAAACTGTGACCCCTAGTTCTGGACTCCCCCCACCATCGGGAACATTCTTTCTGAATCTACCCTGTCTAACCCTGTGTGAATTTATAAGTTTCTATGAGATTCCCCCTCACTCTTCGAAACTCCAGTGAATATAATCCTAACCGACTGAGTCTCTCCTCATATGACAGACCTGCCATCCCAGGAGCCAGCCTGGTAAACCATCGCTGCGCTCCTCTATAGCAAGGACATCCTTCCTCAGATAAGGAGACCAAAACTGCACACAATACTCCAGGTGTGGCCTCACCAATGCCCTATACAAGTGCCCTTGTCCCCTATCCTTAAATGTTCAGATATTTCAAGTGCTCATCCAGATATTTTTTAAGGTTGTGAGGTTTCCCGCCTCCACTACCTTCCCAGGCAGCGCATTCCAGATTCCCACCACCCTCTGAGTGAAACAATGTTTTCTCAAATCCCCTCTGAATCTCCTGCCCCTCTCCCTAAAACTCTGCCCCCTCGTGACTGACCCGTCACCCCCAGGGGAACGGCTGCTCCCTACTCACCCTGTCCACTCCCTCACAATCTTATACACCTCAATCATGTCCCCCCTCAGCCTCCTCTGCTCCAGAGAAAACAACCCAAGCCTATCCAGTCTCTCCTGATAGCTCCAATGCTCCGTCCCAGGCAGCATCCTGGTGAATCTCCTCTGTACCCCCTCCAGTGCAATTCTTCCTACAGTGAGGTGACCAGAACTGTGCCCAGTGCTCCAGCTGTGGCCTCACCAACGCTCTGTACAGCTCCAACATCACCTCCTCACTCTTATACTCTATACCATGACTGATTGAGCAAGTGTCCCATCTGCCTTATGTATGGACGCAATCAAAAGAAAATTGACACAGGATCACGTAAGGAGATTTTAGAATAGATTTTGATTTGATTTATTATTGTCACATGTATTGGGATACAGTGAAAAGTATTGTTTCTTGCGCGCTATACAGACAAAGCATACTGTTCATAGAGAAGGAAAGGAGAGAGTGCAGAATGTAGTGCTACAGTCATAGCTAGGGTGTAGAGAAAGATCAACTTAATGCAAGGTCGGTCCATTCAAAAGTCTGACGGCAGCAGCGAAGAAGCTGTTCTTGAGTCGGTTGGTACGTGACCTCAGACTTTTGTATCTTTTTCCTGATGGAATTTGCCCAATTCTTTTCTTCACAAGAGTTGAAAGCATGCTCGATACTTGATAAATGGGGAGTCGTTGGGATATGATTGATGTTAATTTTCTTCCTTCAGATCGTGCCATACGAGCCTGGTGGAGTTCTTCGGAAATGTGACTAAACACATTGACGAAGGGAAAGCGGTAGATGTGGTTTATATGGATTTTAGCAAGGCGTTCGATAAGGTCCCCCATGCAAGGCTTCTAGAAAAAGTGAGAGGGCATGGGATCCAAGGGGCTGCTGCCCGGTGGATCCAGAACTGGCTTGCCCAAAGGAGGCAGAGAGTGGGTATAGATGGGTCTTTTTCTAAATGGAGGTCGGTCACCAGTGGAGTGCCCCAGGGATCTGTTCTGGGACCCTTGCTGTTTGTCATTTTCATAAATGACCTGGATGAGGAAGTGGAGGGATGGGTTGGTAAGTTTGCCAACGACACGAAGGTTGGTGGGGTTGTGGATAGTCTGGAGGGATGTCAGAAGTTACAGAGGGACATAGATAGGATGCAAGACTGGGCGGAGAAGTGGCAGATGGACTTCAACCCAGATAAATGCGTAGTGGTCCATTTTGGCAGGTCAAATGGGATGAAGGAGTACAAGATAAAGGTAAAGGCTCTTAGTACTGTAGAGGATCAGAAGGACCTTGGGGTCCGGGTCCATAGGACTCTAAAATCGGCCCCGCAGGTGGAGGAGGTGGTTAAGAAGGCGTATGGTGTGCTGGCCTTTAACAATCGAGGGATTGAGTTTAGGAGTCCGGGGATAATGATGCAGCTATATAAGACCCTCGTCAGACCCCACTTGGAGTACTGTGCTCAGTTCTGGTCGCCTCATTACAGGAAGGATGGGGAAAAGATTGAAAGGGTGCAGAGGAGATTTACAAGGATGTTGCCTGGATTGAGTGGCATGCCTTATGAGGATAGGCTGAGGGAGCTCGGTATTTTCTCCTTGGAGAGACGTAGGATGAGAGGAGACCTAATAGAGGTATATAAGATGTTGAGAGGCATAGATCGGGTGGACTCTGAGGCTTTTTCCCAGGGTGGAAATGGCTGCTACGAGAGGACACAGGTTTAAGGTGCTGGGGGGTAGGTACAGGGGAAATGTTAGGGGGAAGTTTTTCACACAGAGGGTGGTGGGCGAGTGGAATCGGCTGCCGTCAGTGGTGGTGGAGGCAAACTCAATAGGGTCTTTTAAGAGACTCCTGGATGAGTACATGGGACTTAATAGGATGGAGGGTTATAGGTGGGCCGAGAAGGTAGGGAGATGTTCGGCGCAACTTGTGGGGCCGAAGGGTCTGTCTTGTGCTGTAGTTTTTCTATGTTTCTATTCTGTGGAGTTGAAGTATTCTTTCTCAAAGACACAGCTGGTATTATTGATGGTCACTGGCTTACCCCATTCCTCGCAGGGAAAACAAACTCGCCGCTCATCTATAGCGCTTGTGCTCTTCTGCTTTCGAGGTATGGTTGGCATATATAATTGGCATAAATGGGATGGCAAGATGTTTATAAGTGATTGTGCCACATGGGTCATTGCTGGGACCTCAACTCCTTAAACATTAATATCAATGACTTGAAGGTATGTTTGCTAAATTAGCTGATGACACGATTGGCCGGGAAATATGATGTAAAGAGAAGATAAGGAGGACATTGATAGGTTGGGTGAGTGGACAAAGATCTGGCAAATGGGGTATAACATGGGGCAAATGTGAAATTGCCCATATTGGCAGGAAGGATAAAAAAAGGAAGCCTTTTTTTCCCTAAACGGTGAGAGATTGCAGAGCTCGGAGTTGGAGAGGGATCTGGGTGTCTTAGTGCATGAATCTCAAAAGGCCGGTGTGCAGGTACAGCGAGTAATTAGCAAAGTGAATAGAACACTACTGTGAGGGGAATTGAATACAGGAGTAGGGAGGTTATGCTCCAGTTGTACAGGCCATTGGTGAGACCACATCTGGAGTATTGTGTACAGTACTGGCCACCTCATTCAAGGAAGATGCAAATGCATTAGAAGCAGTCCGGAGAAGGTTTACTAGACTGTAATCTGGAATGGGTGGGTTGTCTTATGGGGAAAGGTTGGAGGTGTTAGACTTGTATTCACTAGAGTTTAGAAGAGCAAGAAGTGACTTGACTAAAACTTTTAGGATCCTGAGGGGTATTGAGAGGGTGGATGTGGAGAGGATGTTTCCTCTTGTGGGAGAATCTCGAACCGGGGTAACTGTTTAACTGTGTAGGTTAGATGGATTGGCTATGCTAAATTGCCCCTTAGTGTCCAATGATGTGCAGGTTAGGTGGATTGGCCATGCTAAATTGTCCCTTAGTGTCCAATGATGTGCAGGTTAGGTGGATTGGCCATGTTAAATTGCCCCTTAGTGTCCAAAGATGTGCAGGTTAGGTGGATTGGCCATGCTAAATTGTCCCTTAGTGTCCAATGATGTGCAGGTTAGGTGGATTGGCCATGTTAAATTGCCCCTTAGTGCCAATGATGTGCAGGTTAGGTGGATTGGCCATGTTAAATTGCCTCTTAGTGTCCAAAGATGTGCAGGTTAGGTGAATTGGCCATTGCTAAATTGCCCCTTAGTGTCCAATTATGTGCAGGTTAGGTGGATTGGCCATGTTAAATTGCCCCTTAGTGCCAATGATGTGCAGGTTAGGTGGATTGGCCATGTTAAATTGCCTCTTAGTGTCCAAAGATGTGCAGGTTAGGTGGATTGGCCATGCTAAATTGCCCCTTAGTGTCCAATGATGTGTAGGTTAGGTGGATTGGCCATGCTAAATTGCCCCAAGATGTGTAGGTTAGGGGAATTGATGGGGTAAATACTTGGGGATGTGGGGAACAGGTCTGGGTGGGATTGCCCCTTAGTAGCAGGGGGATTACAAGGATAGGACCTGGGTGGGATTGTCGTCAATGCAGATTCAATGGGCTGAATGGCCTCCTCCTGCACTGAAGGGATTGTATGATTGACCCATTGGGATGGAGATAAAGGAGAATTTTGTCCTGAGGGTTGAGAGTCTCTGAAACTCTTCCTCAAAAGGCAGCGGAAGCGGAATGCGAGCAGTTAGGGCAGAGCGAAATAGATTCTTGATAGGCAGGGTCGGGGAGGGGGGTGAAAGGTTATCAGGAATAGGCAGGAATGTAGGGTTGAGGTTACTGAAAGGGGGCAGCAGGTGCGAGGGGCTGAGTGGCCTACTCCTGCTTGGGGTTTGTACGTTAGATTGGAAGGTGTCCCTTTCCATGGTGAGGTGTGACTTATCCATGGACTCAGTGCAGAGGAGCTTCCTCTGTAACAAGGTTCTCATTGCGTCATGGAGGTATGTAGCACTCAGTTGATGGGGGGGGGGGTTTAAACTCGAGTGACAGGGGAGATACGAGGGAAAGAAAGAGAAAAGTAGAAAATAAAAAGTGGAAAAAAATTCTAAGTGTCAAAAATTGCGTGAAAACTGGAGTAATTCAGGCTGATTTTTTTTTCCAGTGGGTGTTCAGAGAAGAATCCCCCACACTGTGTGTGGTGAACCATCGTTGGTTCCCACTAGATAGTACTGAGCCAGGGTCTGGCCAGTACTACAAGTATGTATATATGTTGCTGTTGGGGTTAGGGATGGGTTGTTCTACTTGTTGCTGTTGGGGTTAGGGTTGGGCTGTTACACCTTGTATTATAGTTATTATGGTACATCCCAGTCAGGCTCAGCCTCCTGGGAGCGGTATAAAGGTCACTGCTCTGTCTGGGACCCCTCAGTCTGGGATCGTGTATATAATTAGTAGCTTCATTGTACAGCAAATAAAATTGATGCGCGTTATCACACACGAGGCTTGAGAAGCTCAGGAAATAAAGGCTTTTATTTGCTGTACAACGAAGCTACTAATTATATACACGATCCCAGACTGAGGAGTCCCAGACAGAGCAGTGACCTTTATACCTCTCCCAGGAGGCTGAGCCTGACTGGGATGTACCACAATAACTATAATACAAGGTGTAACAGCCCAACCCTAACCCCAACAGCAACAAGTAGAACAACCCATCCCTAACCCCAACAGCAACATATATACATACTTGTAGTACTGGCCAGACCCTGGCTCAGTACTATCCAGTGGGAACCAACGATGGTTCACCACACTGTGCAATACAGAGACCACCAGTGTGGAGATCGTTAATTTACAGGTTTCAGGGCTCAGGGCCTATTCCCGCTGGAGAGGCTATCAAGCGCGCGCGCGGAGTGTGTCAGTGCCAAGGTCAGCGCATGCGCAGTGGTTCTGTACTGCTGGCCTACTGATTGCTGGCTGGCCCACCTAATCTCCAGCCATACCTGCCCCCCCCCACTGATTGCCCCCACAAGTTCTGTCCCCTTGGGCACTGCCAGGGTGCCAATGTCCAGGGGGCACCCACCCTACCACCCAACACTCAGGGGGAGGGCCCTGATTTCTCCCCTTTCTTGACCTGGGGGTCAGGTCATTATCTTCCTAGTATAATCCCCGCTGGAGTGAAACACTGGCCGGAGGAAGGTTGGGGGGGGGGGGGGGGGGTGGAGGAGAGAAGAGATGAGTGGGCGAGGATCTGGCAGATGGAGAACAATGTTGGTAAATGTGAGGTCATCCATTTTTGGTTGGAATAACAGCAAAATGGACTATTATTTAAATGGTAAAAAATTGCAGCATGCCGCTGTGCAGAGGGACCTGGGTGTCCTTGTGCAGGAATCTCAAGGAGTTGGTTTGCAGGTGCAGCAGGTAATTAAGAAAGCAAATGGAATTTTGCCCTTCATTGCAAGAGGGACGGAGTTTAAAAACAGCGAGGTTATGTTGCAGCTGTATAAGGTGCTGGTGAGGCCACACCTGGAGTACTGTGTACAGTTTTGGTCTCCTTACTTGAGAAAGGATATACTGGCACTGGAGGGGGTGCAGAGGAGATTCACTAGGTTGATTCCGGAGTTGAGAGGGTTGGCTTATGAGGAGAGACCGAGTAGACTGGGGCTATACTCATTGGAATTCAGAAGAATGAGGGGAGATCTTATAGAAACACAAGATTATGAAGGGAATAGATAAGATAGAAGCAGGGAGGTTGTTTCCACTGGCAGGTGAAACTAGAACTAGGGGGCATGGCCTCAAAATAAGGGGGAGCAGATTTGGGACTGAGTTGAGGAGGAACTTCTTCACTCAGAGGGTTGTGAATCTGTGGAATTCCCTGCCCAGTGAGGCCACCTCATTGAATGTTTTTAAGGCAAGGATAGATAGATTTTTGAACAGTAAAGGAATTAAGGGTTATGGTGAGCGGGCGGGTAAGTGGAGCTGAGTCCATGAGAAGATCAGCCATGATCTTATTGAATGGCGGGGCAACGAGGGGCCAGATGGCCTACTCCTGCTCCTGGTTCTTATGTCCGTGGGCCTAGAGACATCAGTCCTGGACTTGCTAATCACATTTAAATAATGTTTAAATCCCCTTGCATATTTAATGCAGCCCTGAACTTATTTCTGGCACAGATCTGACTGCACCAGAAACCTGGTGTTGGGGAGAGGTGCTCGGGGCTGGATGTTCAGTGTGGTTCGTGCTAATCTGGCCCTGCCAAGCTAAATTAGTAAGAGTTTTAACAACACCAGGTTAAAGTCCAACAGGTTTATTTGGTAGCAAATGCCATTAGCTTTCGGAGCGCTGCTCCTTCGTCAGATGGAGGGGATATCTGCTCTCAAACAGGGCATACAGAGACACAAAATCAAGTTATAGAATACTGATTAGAATGCGAATCTCTACAGCCAGCCAGGTCTTAAAGGTACAGACAATGTGAGTGGAGGGCGAGGTTGACGCTTTCCGCGCCCGCTGGGCACCGCAGGGGTTGGGGTGCATTATTGACCCTGATAATCACATTTTAATTTGATGTTTTTTAAGTTTCCTTTGCATTTTGATTTCTGTTCGGGCTGTTCCCCCTCCTTTTTGGGGAGCTGCCCCTTTTACTTTGTCCTGATTTAATTTGAGTTTGTTTACTTGGTTTGACCTAAAAAGAGGTCTGCTTTTCTCCCTTTTTGAACAAGGGAGTCACATTGGCTGTTTTCCAATCTTCAATACCCTTCCAAAATTTAGCGAGCTACGAAAAATTACAATGTGAGTGGAGGAAGCATTAAGCACAGGTTAAAGAGATGTGTATTGTCTCCAGACAGGACAGCCAGTGAGATTCTGCAAGTCCAGGAGGCAAGCTGTGGGGGTTACAGATAGAAACCATAGAACCATAGAAAGTTACAGCTCAGAAACAGGCCTTTTGGCCCTTCTTGTCTGTGCCGAACCATTTTATGCCTAGTCCCACTGACCTGCACTTGGACCATATCCCATAGAACTAGTATGACATGATAGTGTGACATGAACCCAACATCCCGGTTTAGGCCGTCCTCATGTGTGCGAAACTTGGCTATCAGTTTCTGCTCAGCGCTGTCGTGTGTCGCGAAGGCCGCCTTGGAGAACGCTTACCTGAAGATCAGAGGCTGAATGCCCGTGACCACTGAAGTGCTCCCCCACAGGAAGAGAACAGTCTTGCCTGGTGATTGTTGAGCGGTGTTCATTCATCCGTTGTCGTAGTGTAAATTAGTGCAGTGAGATGGGGGAATAGCTCCCACAATATCAGAATGCACAGAGCAGTCACATTAAGGTAGATGAATAAACAGCACAATGGAAGTAAGTGGGTTGGATATGATTGCGATTACTGAGACATGGTTGGCTGCAGGGTGACCAAGGCTGGGAACTGAATATCCAAGGGTATTCGATATCAAGATGACAGACAGGAAAGGGGGGGGTGGTGATGTTTAGTTGAGGATGCAATTGGTGGAATAGTTACTGTGACCTCTCTGAAGCTCTGCTGACTATCCCCAAACCTCAGTTCTCCAAGTGGAGACAGATGCTTTCCTTCTCCACTTGCTTCCCCATCACTGATGTGGAGACTCCCTGGTCTATAGATACCTGGCTTATCTCTACCTAACTCAGTGGAACCACATTAGCTATTCTCCAGTCATCTCCCCTGTGGAGAGAGAGGGGGAATTACACATTTGGGTCAGAGCTTGTGCAATCTTTTCCCTTTGCTTCCACAATTCATCAAGCTGGAAGTTTGTCCACTTGCCTTGCCCTATGTCAATTTGTTCAACAACCTTGCTGTCTCTCCAAATTCCATCCCTTCATCCTCTTGGGTGAAGATGGACATAAACTACATTGAACGCAGCTCTGCACTCCCTCAATCCCAAATGTTTGCAGCTGGTTTTTTTAATTTTTATATCTATATAAATTTTTAAAAATAGCACCCGTGTTGTGATCGCTATCACCAAAATGCTCCCCCACCACCTTGTCTGGCTTTATTCCCAGAATTAGGTCCAGCATTGCACTGTCCCTTGTTGGACCCTCTACAAATTGACCCAAGTAGTTCACCCAAGTCCTTAACAATATCTCAATTAGAATCCGAATCCGAATCCCTACAGGGCAAGTGGTGGCCATTCAGCCCATCAAGTCTGCACTGACAATCCCATCCAGGTCCTATTCACCACACATTCACCCTAGCTAGCCTCTCCTGGCACCAAGGAGCAATTTAGCATGGCCAATCCACGCATATTTAGACTGTGGGAGAAAACCCTTGCAGACATGGGGAGAATGTGCAAACCCCACAGTGACCTGAGGCTGGAATTGAACCTGGGTCCCTGGCACTGAGGCAGCAGCGCTAACCACTGTGTCACCCCAATTAACATTGAAATCACCTATTACTGTTTGTGCACTTGGAGGGTCCAGAACAAACACCTAGTAACGTGGTTGCCTTTTCTCCCCCAATTCTTAAGCTCCATTTGATGTTGTCTCCTGACTAATAAAGCAATATCTCCTCCTGCCTGAAGATTCTAGTCTGGAATGTTGCATTACCAATCTTGTCCTTCCCTCAATTATGTCTGTGATGGCTTCCATTTTGGATGGCAGTGGTTAGCACTGCTGCCTCTCCAGCACCAGGGACCTGGATTTGATATTGGCCTTGGGTGATAGTCATTCTCTGAATCTACAATCGGTTACTGCACCCTTGGGGGAAACAGTTGTTACAAACCTTCCTCCGGCCTGAAAAATATCCAGCAACCATGACTCTCTGCAGCCCCTACTGCATTGGGGTAAGAGGGAATTGTAGACCATCCCTGCTCCTACTTGCCTGACTGGGGTTCAGTTTCGCATGGCTTCAGAGAGATGGGATATCTCCTTCCCCCATTCCTGGAGAATCTTCAGTCGACTGATTAGGGAGGCAGATTAACTTGAGGAAAATTGAGGACTGAGTGATGGATTGATTGGTGTCAAGTGTTAGCAGTTGTAGTTGAGAATTGATTAATTCTAAACACCCAATGGAGGATTATTAGCAGCTAATGTTTCTGGTTTGAGAATCTTAATGTCTTGGATGAATTGGTAACAGGCCAGTAAAATAGATGTATTCAAGATATAATGCAAAGTAAATTACCAATGCATCTTGAAGCTGGGAAATAAGTCCAATAGATGAAAAGGTGCCTTCAATAAGAACTGGTTTAAATTGGTTAGGGAAATGCTGAATTAGAAATCATAGAAACCCTACAGTGCAAAAGGAGGCCATTCGGCCCATCGAGTCTGCACCGACCACAATCCCACCCAGGCCCTACCCCCACATATTTACCCACTAATCCCTCTAACCTACGCATCTCAGGACTTTAAGAGGCAATTTTTAACCTGGCCAATCAACCTAACCCGCACATCTTTGGACTGTGGGAGGAAACCGGAGCACCCGGAGGAAACCCACGCAGACACGAGGAGAATGTGCAAACTCCACACAGACAGTGACCCGAGCCGGGAATCGAACCCGGGACCCTGGAGCTGTGAAGCAGCAGTGCTAACCACTGTGCTACCGTGCCACCATTGTGAGCCGAATTGTGAGCCATTGAGAGAGAGAACTGCTGTAAAACAGACAGATGAATATCTGAAGGTGTCAAAATCTAATTGTTTGAAGGATGTGCCATTCTTAGATGGACGGAACAGTGAAAGAAATTAGTTTAAATGCTGGGCTGTATAATCTGATAACTAACCAGTTCTACTCTTGGCATGAAAGCCGAGATCTTGTGATGCGTGCTGCTCATTAGCCGTGTAGGTGGAACCAATGACCTCCCATTTTGGGAGAGAGAGATTTGGTTTTGTCCCAATAGTATGTTGGTCTGAATATTGTTAACTTAATAAAACATTAGAATCAAAAACATTACAATTAGTTTAAATTGAAGAATTTCATTGACCCGAATAAAGTTTGCTTTCGTGAAATGAAATGTTTACTGAAAAGATTCAGTAAATTAAATCAAGCCACCTATTAAAAAAATTAAGCTGAGGACCAAAGGGTGTATGGCATGGGGTAGAAGGTCATCTAGCAATGGATTCGATCAAATGCCTTGTTGGTGCAAAGAACAAAGCAGCACAGGAACAGGCCCTTCGGCCCTCCAAGTCCGCACCGCTCCCTGGTCCAAACTAGACCATTCTTTTGTATCCCTCCATTCCCACTCCGTTCATGTGGCTGTCTAGATAAGTCTTAAACGTTCCCAGTGTGTCCGCCTCCACCACCTTGCCTGGCAGTGCATTCCAGACCCCCACCACCAGTGCAGAACATTAGTGGGAAAGGCTTGATACTCCTCCCCCCAGACAGAATGTGGAATAAGCCTCTTGACCCATCTGTTATTCAGCAAGATCATGGCCATTGATAACCAGAAGATCTCACCTTCATGAGTGAGAGATTCGCTATCTGCAGTAACTTTTACCCGACCTCAACTTGCAGATACAAACCTAGACTGTCAATGATCCCTTTTAAACAAAAAGGGTGCTCTCTCGCCCCTCCCGAGGGTTAAAAATGCAAGTACATGGAGTCTGCAGCAGTTAAAACCAAGACAACAGGTTTGGATTTAGCCAATTTGAATCAGGCACTTGGATTACCAAAAGCCTATTAAATCTGGTTTTGACAACCTAGGACCAATCCTATTGTGGTGAACTATTGTTGGTTCCCACTAGCTAGTGCTGAGCCAGGGTCTGGCCAGTACTACGAGTATGTATATATGTTGCTGTTGGGGTTAGGGATGGGTTGTTCTACTTGTTGCTGTTGGGGTTAGGGTTGGGCTGTTACACCTGCATTATAGTTATTGTGGTACATCCCAGTCGGGCTCCGCCTCCTGGGAGAGGTATAAAGGTCACTGCTCTGTCTGGGACCCCTCAGTCTGGGATCGTGTACTATACATGGTAGCTTCGTTGTAACAGTAAATAAAAGCCTTTATTTCCTTGAGCATCTCAAGCCTCATGTGTGATAACGCACATCACCTATTGTGGGGAATATTGATGTTACCACAGATACAAGGGGGTGGTGGGACAAACAGTAGAATAGCCACCTGCCAGAACCAACAGCTTGTTGCTTCTAAGCAAAAGGCATCAAAGAAGGAAGTTCCAAAGAATCAGAAGGCCCAGAAGACAAAACCTGGTTGTATCGAGTGGGAAAAATTGAACATACCATTTCAGGAATAGCAAGGAATTGTTAGTTTGATTTTAGAGTGAGCACCAGGCATTTATTGTGTTTAACCACTAGAAGTGGCTGAAGGGTAGGTCACACCACAAAGCAGAAGTTGTTTTCCTCCCCCCGCCCCCCCAATAATAGCACTGAACATCCCTGCTGCCATCAGACTTGAAGGGACTGACCTTATATCAAGGTGATCTTTCTTTACAATCCTAGCTATGATTGCAACACCCTCTCCCTCACCTACTATGGGACAATGCTTTCTGTAACCCAATACATTGGGACATTATGGTACCAAAGACCTTGTGGAAGCATATTCCTTGGTCTTGCTTTGGATCAAAAGTAAAGCTATGACTATTCCTGTCACAAACACCCTGCCACCCCCCTTCCACTGACTGCTTCTCGTACACCTCTCCCCCACAAACACTTAGAACAGAGGAATTTACAATCTTGCAACTCCCAAGGTTAAATTACTCCAAACCACGTTATTGTAAATCCTCCTCTTTCCCAATCCACAGCTGCTATTGTACAAGACACAGTTCAGATGACAGACAGAACTGTTCCTTCCCCCAATAGCCTACACCCAAGAAGGGAGAGAATCTGCTGGTTTTAAGAGTAAAGTCGAGTTGCAAAGAAAAATGCTAGAGGGAAAACACTGGTCCTTTTACTATGAAGCAATTTTTAAAAGCGGCATCTCGGCCTTTTGGCTAAGACGCAAATGAGCTCAAGTCTTGGAGGATCCTCCCCCTTCTCCAATCAGCTTGGCTCATGTAGATCAGGCCCAGGACAGGGTGGTTTTGGTCTCCCGTCCTGTCTTGTCAGCCTGGATCTGAAATGTCTCAACTTGAGACTGAATTGGAAAAGTATAAAAAAAAGTGTAGATGCATGTGGAGTCCTAGACTCAAACTTTTGTATCCCAGGCCAGGCAACAGCCTTGCCTAGGTTACAGGCATTGGAATTCAGCCCAATATAAAGCAGACACTCAAGATCCCAAGAACCCACAGTACTAAAGAGGGAAAGGGAAAAGACAAGAAATAGTAATTGCCACCTTCAAGTCTCGAGGGAGACCAGCTCTCCACACTGCCACCTTTTCCTCGAGAATGCACCATCTGACCAGTGGTAGATCCCGAATCCAAAAAGAAAACTAGAAGGTTCTGAAAGACAAAACCTGGTTGTATCTCAAGTGACTAAATTCTATTTTTGTTAATGAGTGGATATTGCAGAGGAGATTTACAAGGATGTTGCCTGGATTGAGTGGCATGCCTTATGAGGATAGGCTGAGGGAGCTCGGTCTTTTCTCCTTGGAGACGTAGGATGAGAGGTGTACAAGATGTTGAGAGGCATAGATCGGGTGGACTGAGGCTTTTTCCCAGGGTGGAAATGGCTGCTACGAGAGGACACAGGTTTAAGGTGCTGGGGGGTAGGTACAGGGGAGATGTTAGGGGTAAGTTTTTCCACACAGAGGGTGGTGGGTGAGTGGAATCGGCTGCCGTCAGTGGTGGAGGCAAACTCAATAGGGTCTTAAGGGACTCCTGGATGAGTACATGGGACTTAATAGGATGGAGGGTTATAGGTAGGTCTAAAAGGTAGGGATATGTTCGGCACAACTTGTGGGGCTGAAGGGCCTGTTTTGTGCTGTAGTTTTTCTATGTTTCTATTTGAACAGCATTAAAGTACAATGTTACTGGCTTAGTTAAAACAATTCATTTGTGTTCATCTTAGAGTTATGTCAGTTAACCACTAACATGTCACTGAAAGGACAGTTTGCACCTTCCCACACATTGGAGATGGAGATACTTCTTGGGGTATTTGATGCTATGCCTCAAAGTGGGGGAAGCAACATTGATGCGCGATAAATCACACGGGAGGCAGGATGTACCTAGGAAATAAGGGCTTTTATTGCCAACAATAACGGAGCTACTATATACAATCCCAGACTAAAGGGTCACCAGGCAGAGCAGTGACCTTTATACCTCTCCCAGGAGGTGGAGCCAACTGGAGTGTACCATAAGGACTATATTAACAGGTAGAACAGCCCAACCCTAACCCCAACAGTAACATATCTACAGACTCAGTACTGGCCAGACCATGGCTCAGCACTCCTGGTGGGAACCAACAATGGTTCACCACAATCAGGGGGAAAATTTGATCTCAAAGGACAACATCTGCATTGTAACAAGTTTTCCATTTTGGCAATCGGTCCCAGTTTAGTTTAAATATAGATTTGAACAGGAAATGGTTTGTACACAGACATAGATGACATTGTGTTTGCAATCTATGCTATGGAGCAGTTTAGTTTTTCCATTCCAAAACTTCAGGAAATCCTACACAAATATTAGTTCCCTATTTAGTGATGAAGCTTCAAGAAAAATTCTAACAATTGCTGCCTGGGAGCAGTCTTGCATGGAGATATTTCAGGACATCAGGAGAGGTCATTGCAGGACAACATACACAGCAGTCAGGACAAAAGACAGCAGCCCAAGATTGTAGATTTAAATTTTATTCCACACAGTAGTTAGACTTCAGTAGTGGCGTCTGGATTTAATAACATATACCACAGCCAAGAGTAGGACACTGCCCAGTACAGCTGCACCAACAGCTAGCAACACCACCCAGGACAGCTTCCACGGCGTTCCTGGAACGAGATAGAGAGGACTCAGAGCCAAGATAGTGGGAAGTGATCAAGTCAATAGTTCAGAATCAAACTTCAATCCACTTGTGTTCTAATAACTCGCACCCTTTCCCTCAAGTGGAGCTTTTGCCCACATCAAGTCAACTCTCCCATAACAAGATTAGATATTACACCACACCATCTTGCAAGCTGGGGGGGGGGGGGGGGGGGGGTGTCACTTACCCTCACTAGTCTTGTGATCTGGAGACTGGTTCACTTCTGGCAAAATGTGAATAGGTCCTGAGGATACAGCACTCTGAAACTCTTGGGCAGAATGGTTAATGGTGCGGCCTGGGTGAGAAGAGCATAGACACAATGAATCAAGTTGCCATGCAAACTGGGTGGTATATAGTGGTTAGCACTGCTGCCTCAGTGCCAGGGACCTGGGTTTGATTTTTGGGCTACTATGTGTACATGGGTGTCCTCCCACAGTCAAAAGATATGGGTTAAGTTGATAGGGACAATTGAGCATGACCATAGTGTCAGGGGGAATAGCAGGATAAATGAGAGATTGTGGGGGATAGACTTGGGTGGGATTGCTATTGGTGCAGGCTTGATGGGCTGAATGGCCTCCTGCCCGGTAGGGACTTTTCAACTAAGACTTGTGACAGGAGGAAAGCAGAGGAGCCATTTCTCTTCAAGCTTCATCTTAGAAGCCAGTTCCATGCACAACAGCATTAATGTTTAGGTGCATTCTTCATGTACCTGAACAGGTGCTGGTGTAGCAACTAGGGGGCTTTCACAGCAACTTCATTGCAGTGTTAATGCAAGCCTTACATGTGACTGATAAATCTTATTTTTGTTCAACTTTAGGATACAGCTAGATGGTGCTTAGTATGTAGTGAAGAGTGGGGAAGGTACTAACCACGGATCATTATCTTACCTCCTCTCTTGCCAGTGGTACATCTCCTTCCACAAGGAATATCTGGGTTGTTCATGTCACACACTGCTACATTACAGTGGAAATAAACCTTAGAGAGAAAGGAGAAGTCACAATAGTCAGAGGGCCAACACCAGTCAATGAATTAATTTCCCCGCTGCCCGATCTTCAGTGCTTACCAGGCCCTGCAATCCACCAGAATTATTTGAGGCAAAGGTCTTTACTTCAAACCTCTTCAGTGAAAAGGGGTTCTTCACATTCCTGGTGGCCACTGGGTGGAAGATGGTCTTGTAAGTTTCCATGTTGTTCTCACATCTGAAAGATCAGACAAGGGAATGGTTTATGAGGTTAGACACCCAACCTAAACACTGCTCAGTGGGGTCACCGTTTAAAATTAATGCCACATGTAATGTACAGTGAAAAGTATTTGTGCACTGTACTGGACTGTGCAGAATGCTGTATTACAGTCATAGCTAGGGTGGAGAGAAAGATCAACTTAATGAGAGGTACGTCCATTTCAAAAGTCTGACGGCAGCTGGGAAGAAGCTGTTCTTGAGTTGATTGGGGAAAGTGTGAGGTCATGTACCAATGGAAAAAAGGTGGGAGAGAATGTCTGGGGTCCTTGGCTGCTTTGCTGAGGCAGTGGGAAGTGTAGACAGTCAATGGATGGGAGGCTGGTTTGAGAGATGGACTGGGCTTCGTTCATGAACTTTAGTTTTGGGCAGAGCAGGAGCCATACCAAGCTGACATGCACCATAGAAAGCATTCTGGATGTATCTGCAGAAGTTGGTTAGAGATTTCCACTCCATCTGACAAAGGAGCAGCGCTCTGAAAGCTTATGGTATTTGCTACCAAATAAACCAGTTGGACTTTAACCTGGTGTTGTGAGACTTCAAGTTGGTTATAGCAGACATGCCAAAATTTCCTTAGTCAGGCTTTTTCCGCTGAGGCTAGGGGAGAAAAAAACCAGAGGGCATGGGTTAAGGGTGAAAGGAGAAAAGTTAAGGGAATATTAGGGGGGGCTTCTTCACGCAGAGAGTGGTGGGAGTGTGGAATGAGCTGCCGGATAAAGTGGTAAATGCGGGGTCACTTTTAACATTTAAGAAAAACTTGGATGGGTTCATGGATGAGGGGTGTGGAGGGATATGGTCCAAGTGCAGGTCAGTGGGACTAGGCATAAAAGGGTTCGGCACAGACAAGAAGGGCCAAAAGGCCTGTTTGCGCTGTAATTTTCTATGGTTCTAAGTTCAGGTGTTGATGGGTTTTTGGCATGGAGGGACCAGCTTACATTAACACTGCAATGTAGTTAGTGAAAATCTGAGTCGCCACACTCTGGCCTGTTTGGGTACACAGGGAGAATTCAGCATGGCCAATGCAGAAGAAGTGACCCAAGCCTCTGGTGCTGTGAGGCAGTAGTGCTAATTATGCCACCTATTCCCAAATGGAGTTGGATGAAGTTTTGCCCATGCTGTGATCTGATGGGGAAACCAAGAGCTTCCTCAGATCTTATTTTAAGACTTGCATGAGTCTTTAGAATTCAGAGGAGGGCAATGGACAGAAAGGGTTGGGGGGGGGGGGGGGGGGGGGGAGGAGGAGGAAAGAGGATATTGGATGGTAGAGCAGGCTTGCTCCCATTGTGTTTGGGATTGATGGAATGACACAAGTGTTCCATGGTGAGAAAGACCCCATTTTAATTCCCCAAATAAGGTGGCCAACCACCAGCTGTTGAGTAGTTGGGTTAACACAATCCTACTACATGACTGTCACTTACCCATCCACAATAATGTCCCACTGAGGCTGGCCAGCCATCTCCTCTGATGGAGTTGCCCAACAGTTTTCCAAGAACAACTCCGCATTGGAGTCATTATAGCAGAGCTCAATCTCAAAGTAGAGTGGCTGCGTCAGGTGGACAGGCACTGGGTACTCTTCATCTTGGTAGTAACTAGTGTAGGATAGATCTAGCAAGACAAAGATGGAAGAATCATAGAATCCCTGCAGTACAGAAAGGCCATTGTGGTCTGCACCGACTCCCCCTACAGGCCATCTTATGCAGTTCACCTTCCATAACCATGGATCGACTTGCTCGGAGCAAGAGGGATCTCAGAAGTGGACAAAATTCTAACTGGGACCATTTTGAATCTACCCTATGGTGGGGGAATCTAGAAGTAGGGGGTCAGTTTGAGGATAAGGGGGTAAACCTTTTAGGATTGAGGCGAGGAGAAATTTCTTTACCCAGATGGTGGTGTGGGGAATTCACTCCCACAGAAAGTAGTTGAGGCTAAAATGTTGTCCAAGAAATTATAGATCTTGGGCTAAAGGGATATGGAGGGAAGAATGGCAGATCAGGCTTGAAAGGCTGACTGGCCTACTCCCACTTCTAGTTGTATTTAGACTAGAAATCCCCTTCACTGACATCTTTGGGCACTAAGGGACAACTTAGCATAGCTAACCCACCCAACCTGCACATTTTTTTGGATTGCGGGAGGAAACTAGAGCACCTGGAAACCCACAGGGAGAATGTTGTCCAAGGCTGGACTTGAATCCAGGTCTCTGGTCCTGTGAGGTAGCAGTGCTAACTACTGTGCCACCAGATCTTGAGACAACTTCCCAATTGGTATCAAATTGCAATGTACACTAGCCTGAGTCATGTGTAGGAGTCTATATACACCTGACTCATGCAAAAGTGAATGTTATTGATTAGTTAACCTGATGGCCATGTTGAAAGATTACTTCAGTAGCGTACCAGCCCTAGCACCCTGGTGTAAGACATGTTGCTCTGGGGGCAAAACAACTTATACAAGTCTAAGTCATGTCAATACCTCGGGCCAGCCTTGCATGCAGAGTCAGAACTTCTACCTCTTTACCTGGAGAAAGAAATGGATGTTATTTAGCAGGATCCAAATGGTAGGTTGCAAGCAGCACCTTTTTTCTCCCCAAGCCTTGAATTTTGACTTACTTTGCCTGACCAGCGAGAAGCCTTCAGCAATTTGGAACCCAGCAGGGAGGAAGCCAAAACGGGCTTGGATGCTGCGAGTATCGTTGATTGGGTAACGACATAGGATGGTTAATCTAACCAGACAAATTCAGTGTGAGTCAGAGTAAGTTAGTGCGAGGTTTCTTAGTAAGCCTTGAACATTTGAAGCACCTAGCCTCTGTATAACCATATGGGTTCATTGGACCCAGCCATAAATACTGCAGTCAAGAGGTAGAGAATCCTGCTGAGAGTCACTCCCACCATCAGGTTATTGCCCAGGTAGAGTTCCAATACCATCCAGGACAAAGCCTACTTAAAAATGGCACCCCATCCAAATATCCATCAAAGTGGCAGCTCTACAAGGTTCCTTAGACCGCACCATGAGAAATGCCATGACCTGCAAGTGTCCCCTCTTGACCTTCACCGGGTCAAATTCCTGGTATTTGCTTCCTTAAACAGGATGGTTGAGATACCAATACCAGATGGGGCTGCAATGGTTGAGTGGCTCACTGCCACAAATTAATGTTGCTGTCTCAAGACATCCCACTTCAAGTCTTACTCACACCTACCTGTAGTCAGGATCTCTGGTTATTACAGGGTGATCAAGTGGTATTCTCTCTTTTTGGTAAGAGATTTCATTTTCATAAATGATGTAGTCCTTCATGAACTGAAAGAGAGTTGGTAGGAAAACATGAGGCCAAGGGATGATCAAGAGAAGATTGTCATAATGTGAATTAAAGATTCATAACCAAATATGGAATTTACCACAAGGGAGTGGAGGCAAATACTTGTGACTACCTCCCATGGAGGAGAAGGCTATGAAGCAGGGCAGATGCTACTGGTGGTGAACAGATGCAGGCTGGACTGGATGGCCTGTCAATTATAATTTACATCTGGTCAGGAACTATTCATGAGGTGGTGATGGCCTAGTGGTATTATTGGTAGACTATTAATCTGCTGTTCTAATCCCACCATGGCTAATGGTGGAATTTGAATTCACTAAAAAATCTGGAATGAAGAGTATGATTATGAAACCATTGTTGGAAAACCCTGGATTCACTAGTGTCCTTCAAGGAAATCTGCTGTCTTTACCTGGTCTGGCTTATGTGACTCCAGAGCCACAGCCATGTGGTTGACTCAACTGCCTTCAACAAATGCTGGCCAGTCGGTGATGCCCATGTCCCACAAGTGACATGGGTTTAACTCACTGGAACAGAAACTGGTCTGGGGACCAAGCTAATTGACAAATCCAATGTCTTGTGATTTTAATTCTATTGATGTCTGCTTGTTGGCCCAGCAATTACCATTCCCCCAAGGATGGAGGGGGGGGGGGGGGTGGGGAAGATAGAAATTGGTTTTGTTACCCTTCAAGGAAAGAAGTGAAGTACACCTTGTGGTTTTAGCCATGTTGGAGATCCTCAAAGTAGCAATTTGCCATATAGAAGTCTGTTTACCCTTCCAATGGTTCCACATGAGTTGATGTCAAACACAAACAGTGCCTTTGTCCCATCTTGTTCTTTGGGCCCACAGGTTGGATCCCTCAACACCAGTCTACGAACATCAATGTCTGGGAGGGTTACTGTTGACTTGATAGTGACAGCAACAGTACCATTTTGGAAACACACTAGGGGAGGAAAGGTGTCATTAAATTTTGTGCATTAGGTATTTGTTCCACATGAGGATCTTTAGAAATCAAACCATCGGCATGTTGAGGAGCACAGTGGAATTGCTTACTTACCCAACACTTCCTCCTGAGGGATTGAGAAGGTACATCTTACTGTGAAGTTACTGTACACCTCCAACGTCTGGTTGTCCTTCAGACTGAAGTCAATCTTAACTTGCAAATCATGGAGAGATATTTCCTGAAGAAAGTTAGAGGGCATGGTTAAGTACAGTTACATAGCCAGATGCAAGGTAGGCAAGACTGGTGATGTAATGGGTACCTCGTGAACAACTCCAGGAGCAGAGGAGGGGACCGCCAAGTAAAAGTGTGTGCCGTTCTCCATGGTCATGTAGCCATACGTCTGGGCTAGCTCAAAGCTGAGTAACTCGTCAGCAACGTAGGGGAGCCAGTAGTGATCCAGATTGCCATGTTTCATCATCAGGTAGAGGGCTGTATCTCCACAGTAACCAGTCAGAACTGGAAGCACTGGAGGAAGAGAAAGATTAACAGCATAACTGCTATTGCCATCCCCATGTTTATCCAGTGCTGCTTAAAAGGAAGGTCATTCAGTATCAGCCTCCATTGAAATGGACCCAGTTGTATTGAGAAAGTCAGAAGTGGCCTGGTGCATTGGAAGCCAAAACCTTGGTATACAAGCTCAAATTTAAAAATGGATCTCAAACCACCTTGTACAGGTACAAAGGTGATAAATAGCCAAGGTCTTTTCCTAGACTAGGGGGCAGTCTAAAAGTGTAGGGTTAAGGCAAAGGGAAGATTTAAAAAAGGTACCCAAGGGGCAACTTCTCCCCCCAGAGGGTGGGGGTGTATGGGATGAGCTGCCAGAGGTGGCTACAATGATAATATTTGGACAGGTACATGGATGGGAAAAGTTTATATGGGCCAAATAGGACTACTTCAGTGTAGGAAACTTGGTTGGCATGGACAAGTTGGGCCAAAGGGCCCGTTTAGTGTAGAATCCTATAGTACAGGAGGCCATTCAGCCTGCACTGAATCCCACCTTATCCCCACATTTACCCTGCTAATCCCCTGAAACTAGGGTTAATTTGGCATGGCCAATCAACCTTAGCGGCACATTCTTTGGAGTGTGGGAGGAAACTTGAGCACCTGGAGGAAACCCATGCAGACATGGGGAGAATGTATGAAGTTCACAAAGTGACCCAAGGTGGGAAAAAAAGACAAACTTGGGTCCCTGGTGCTGAGAGGCAGCAGTGCTAACCATGTTGTACATCTGACTATAGGTAATGGGAGAAGTCCCACATGCAGGAAGTTCACAAGGATGATTCCCAGTGAAGGGTTGGTCTTGAGCAAAAGATTGAAACTCATTGGAATTGAGAGGTGATATCATTGAAACAGAGTGGGGAAGATAGTCTAGGGGTACTAATTTAAGATTGTCACAAGGAGAAATTCCTTCACTCAAGAGGGCAAGCCTTTGGAACCATGCTACAGGAGTCCTTGTGCATATTAAGGCCAAGGTAGACAAGTAGGGGAATGGGTATATGGAATATCAGATCCATGATCCTACTGAATGGCATAGGATGCTTGATGGGCCGAATGGTCTTATTCCACAAGTGGAAAAATCACCCTCTACTATTTTTTTAGTCTGGAGGTCTAACTGTTGCATTTAAATGCTATGTAGGGTTATGCAAACTTGGTATTCATGGACAAGCCATGGTGTACTCACCAACATCATGCACATCAGTAATGATAATCACAGGGATAGTGAAGACCTCATCATCTGGAAGGATGTTGAAGATTAGAGTCAGGTTCATTGTATACCTCCTGATGTCATCATGGAGATACTAGAAATTAAACATTTTAGTTGGAGAAAGCCATGGCTAGGTTTGCAATGAAGATATTGCCAAGTGGGTGACTTGACATTACACTGGCAATTTATAAACACTGGGTTTTGGCAAAGTCACAGCTGAGAAACAGGCCCTTTGGCCCTCCAAGCCTCTGAGTGAACTAAATTCCCCTACTCCTCCAGGGACCATATCCCTCTATTCCCAGCCTATGGCTTTGTCAAGACATTCCCATAAAAGATTGTATCTGCTACCACTACCTCCCCTAGCAGCAAGTTCCAGGCACCCACCACCCTCCAAAACAACTTGTACATCTTTAAACTTTGCCCCAAATTTGATTCCCCACCCAGGAAAATAGCTGACTATCCACTGTCCTTACCCCTAGTCTTGTAGACTTAAAGTTGCCCCTCAACTGATGGGCGGCATAGTGGTTAGCACTGCTGCTTCACAGCTCCAGGGACCTGGGTTTGATTCCTGGCTTGGGTCACTGTATGGAGTTTGCACATCCTCCTTGTGTCTGGGTTTCCTCCAGGTGCTCTGGTTTCCTCCCACAGTCCAAAGATGTGTGGGTTAGGTGGATTGGCTATGCTAAAATTGCCCCTTAGTGTCTGGAGAGGTGTAGGTTAGAGGGATTAGTGGGTAAATATGTAGGGATATGGGGGTAGGGCCTGGGTGAGATTGTGGTCGGTGCAGACTAGATGGGCTGAATGGCCTCCTTCTGCATGGTAGGGTTTCTATGATAAGTCGCAACCTCTATCATTCCAGTGATAACAAACCCAGTTTATCCAACCTCTCCTCATAGTTAATGCCATTCATATCAAGCAACATCCTGGCAAATCTTCTGTACCCTCTCCAAAGCCTCCACATCCTTCTGCTAGTGTGGCGACCAAAATTGAACACTATATTCCAAGTGTGGCCTAAGGTTCTATAAAGCTGCAACATGACTTGCCAATTTTTAAACCCAATACCTTGGCTGATGAAGGCAAGCATGTCTTCTTGACTACCTGTACACCCTATGGTAATGGGTGTTCCTGGGTCCCGACAACCTGGACCACAAGTGGATTTAGAACTACAAGTATTCTTAAAAAGGCAAAACAAGAGTTGGTTCTTGAAAGGTACCTGCTGTTTGATGAATGGTGCTCCAACATCTACCACCACGGTAAAGCCAATAGTACCATTAGGATTGGCGACAGGGTAGATATTGTATCCATGTTTCTTCAGGTCATCTACAGAGAGATTTCTGTTTGCCACACCAATGGACAGGATCTCCACATCAGGGAGGAAGGGGCCCACTGTGACATTAAAGTGTTTCTTGGGGCGAGTGGTATCAGCATCTAAGGGGGGGTAATAAACAGTTTAGTCGTCATGCAATATCCCATTAAAAATTTCTCCCCCAGAATAGTCAAGCACTCACCTTGAAGCAGATCTGGGCATTAAAAAAATCATGCCATGGGCATGACAGTGCTCAAGGGTCCCCCCCAATGGATTGTAACTGTGGGTCCAAACCCCATTCTATAGACTGGAGTACAATCCAGTCTTCTTGGCAATGAGTGCATCTTTACTAAAAAGGCCAAAGCTTTGTTTGTTCCATCCTCCCCTGCCTTCAAACCTCTCCCACCCACCCCAGGTAGGATGGGAAACTCAAGACTGCATGATCTTGAAGGCTCTGGTTCAACAACAATCTTAAGAGATTGCATGGGGGGGGGGGGAAAACAAAAAAAATGGAGTTAGAGAAAAGATTGCAGAGTACTTTGGCAGCCAATGAGCGAGGGAAAGAATATCCTTACAGTAGGACTCACCAATAACACTGGGAACTTCTGGGATGAAGGGTGTGGATGCCAGGTGATACACTCTATGTTGAGTCAGTTCCTGCAGTTGGTCTAACCACTGGTGTTCCAGAAGCAAGTGGATGCTGTAGACTATTCCGTAGGTGTTGTTGAGTACATGACTCTGAAAGAGGGGATGACATTGTTACTGCTAAGTTATGCTTACTTCTATTCCATGAAAGGGCTTGTTCATGAACTAATGTGCTATTTGAGATGTTTGTACAGTTTTAACTAAAGAACAAGGCTTGAACTCTTCACCCAACATGCACTTGTCTATACAGTGCTGAATAGAATTAGTGATTTGGCCCATTGAGTTGGCACTGAGCACAATCCCAGCCATTTACCCTAGCTAATCCCCTGACACCAAGGGGCAATTTAGCATGGCCAACCCCCTCCCAACCTACACATCTTGTGGGTGGAAACCCACAGACAGGGGGGAAATGTGCAAACTCCAGTGACCCAAGGCCAGATTGAACCCAATCCCTGGTGCTGAGAGACAGCAGTGCTAACCACTGCTGAAGTTTGAAGCACTTTTGGAATGGAATACTCTGTATTCCCATATGACAACAACTCAAAGGCACTAGAGAGAATTTAGTGACATGAATGTTAGCCTTGGGACTAACAAAGTCAGCACAGACTCCCATATCTCTTCACAGGATAGTGATGGGAGTTTTATATTTAAGCCTAGTAACATCCAAGGGGTAATTGACAATTTTAGCCTAAGGATTACAATCCTTGAATTGAGAACAGGTGCTATTGAAGGCTTGCTCAAGGGCATCAAGTAACAGGTCTAGACAACTGAAATATGGACCAAACTCTATTGCATCTGAATTGAAGATGCAGTGGAAGGGGCAGCATGGCAGGGCTCAATTCCAGCCTTGGGTTACTATCATACAATCCCCTGCAGTGCAGCTGAGGCCATTTGGCCCATTGAGTCTGCACTGAACAATCCCACCCAGACCCTATTCCCATATCCCTGACATTAGGCCATGCTAAACTGACCCTATCCATTGAACTTGCACATTGTGGGAGGAAACTGATGCAGGAGAACATGCAAACTCCACACTGGCAGTCACTGAAGACGAATTGAACCTGGGTCCCCGACGCTGTGAGGCAACAGTACTAACCACTGTCCTCCGCAGTGGAGTTTGTACATTCCTGTATTTTCCTCCCAGTCTGAAGTGTGCTGGGAGGTGGATTGGCCATGCCAAGTTGTCCCACCCAGGCTATGTGGAAATTGGGGGCGGGGGGGGATTCGTCCAGGAATGGGCAAGAACTTGCAGACTGGATTGGCCAAGTGGCCTCCTTCAGCATTGCATGTTCCTGGATTCTCAGTTTATAGCAAAGAGGTTTGTGCCAAGATGATACAGGAAAGAATAAGCTCCCCATAGAGTGAGAATAGTGACGAACTGACCTTACTCACGCCCCCTTCTGCCCCAACTGGGATGACGATGGCTATTACAGAAATATTGATGTACAGGTCATAGCCCCTCTGCTCCAGAGTATTGTCATCCAGAAACTTGCCATCGATGCCCATGACCACCATATCTGCTGTCATGTTGGCTGGAAATACCAAAGGATCCAAAACCCTTGGCGTGGGCCAAATGAGCTTGTTGTCTTGCAAGATGGCAGGACCTGAAAGAAAGAATTGGAAGTGGTTTTGGTAAATGGAATGTCTTGCTGCAGTTATAGGGTTTTGGTGAGGCCGCACCTGGCAGTGTGCAGTTTTGGTTTCTCGGAGTGCAAAGGTTTACCGGCATGTTAGGACTGAAGAGAGAATTCAAATTGGCTAGGGAGGAGATTGCAGAGCCTCTGGCGATGATCTGTGTGTCATCGATGGAGGCGGAGAGGTGCTGGAGGATTACAGATGTGGTTCCTATTTTCAAGGGGAATAGGGATAGCGTGGGAAATCACTGACCGGTGAGTCTAACCTCTGGTTGGTAAGCTGATGAAGATCCTGAGGGACAGGATTTATGAGCATTGGGAGGGGTTTAGTATGCTCAAGAATACTCAGCATGGCTTTGTCAAGGGCAGATCGTGCCTTACGAGCCTGGTGGAGTTCTTCGAAAATATGACAAAACACATTGACGAAGGGAAAGCGGTAGATGTTGTTTATATGGATTTTAGCAAGGCATTGGATAAGGTCCCCCATGCAAGGCTTCTAGAAAGAGAGAGGGCATGGGATCCAAGGGGCTGCTGCCCTGTGGATCCAGAACTGGCTTGCCCAAAGGAGGCAGAGAGTGGGTATAGATGGGTCTTTTTCTAAATGGAGGTCGGTCACCAGTGGTGTGCCCCAGGGATCTGTTCCGGGACCCTTGCTGTTTGTCATTTTCATAAATGACCTGGATGAGGAAGCGGAGGGATGGGTTGGTAAGTTTGCCGACGACACGAAGGTTGGTGGGGTTGTGGATAGTCTGGAGGGATGTCAGCAGTTACAGAGGGACATGGATAGGATGCAAGACTGGGTGGACAAGTGACAGATGGACTTCAACCCAGATAAATGCGTAGTGGTCCATTTTTGCAGGTCAAATGGGATGAAGGAGTACAATATAAAGGGAAAGACTCTTAGTACTGTAGAGGATCAGAAGGACCTTGGGGTCCGGGTCCATGGGACTCTAAAATCGGCCCTGCAGGTGGAGGAGGTGGTTAAGAAGGCGTATGGTGTGCTGGCCTTTATCAATCGAGGGATTGAGTTTAGGAGTCCAGGGATAATGATGCAGCTATACACGACCCTTGTCAGACCCCACTTGGAGTACTGTGCTCAGTTCTGGTCGCCTCATTACTGGAAGGATGTGGAAATGATTGAAAGGGTGCAGAGGAGATTTACAAGGATGTTGCCTGGATTGAGTGGCATGCCTTATGAGGATAGGCTGAGGGAGCTCAGTCTTTTCTCCTTGGAGAGACAAAGGATGAGAGGAGACCTAATAGAGGTATTTAAGATGTTGAGGCATAGATCGGGTGGACTCTGAGGCTTTTTCCTAGGGTGGAAATGGCTGCTACGAGAGGACACAGGTTTAAGATGTGTGGGGAAAGGGGGGGGGGGGGGGGGGGGGGGGGGGGAGGGATTTTTCACAGAGGGTTGTGGGAATCAGCTGCCATCAGTGGTGGTGGAGGCAAACTCAATAGGGTCTTTTAAGAGACTCCTGGATGAGTACATGGGACTTAATAGGATGGAGGGTTATAGGTAGGCCTGAAAGGTAGGGATATGTTCGGCACAACTTGTGGGGCCGAAGGGCCTGTTTTGTGCTGTAGTTTTTCTATGTTTTATACCTGCTGATGGCAAAATGTACAAGGTGTGTGTGTTGGGGAGGGGGAAATCTCAGGAACCAATAAAATTGCAATAGGATGTTCCTAATGGTGGTGTCATAGAAGGCATTAAGAGTGGTGAGCTTGTGGAATTCTGCCACAAAGAAGTTAAACTAGATATAGCTCTTGGGATGAAGGGAATTTGAGGAAAAAAGGAACAAACCAAGTTGGATGATCATAATGACTGACATCAGGCACAAAGGACTGAATGGCCCACTCCAAAGTGGGGGCTATTGCAACAACTAAAGGATGGTCACTAAGCCTCAAATATTCACAGGAACCAACTAGTTCAAAAATCAGGTGATGAGGATGTAGCGTTCTCTTGAACTTACCAATTGGACAGGCAGTTGAGCTGTCAACCAACAGGATCAGCCATCTTTGTTTGTAGAATACTGTTGCCTTGATGCTTTCAACTGGCATGTTGTCAATCTTAGGAAAAAAGGATAGTGGACCAATTAGACTTAGTGAACAATGCATGGGAGAGTTCAGGCACTACAGTTAGTTAATTGACTTCACTCCTCATTATATCCAGCACCATCATTGAGGTCAGCCGTGCTGACCCTGACAGGGGGAGGAAGAGCTATACTTTTGCTCACAATGGGGGAAAGGGGTGGAGTAATGTATTGTCAGTGGACTAGCAATCCAAAGTTCAAACCCCATCCAATAAAATAGGCAATTAAAGTCTCAAATTGTTGTTAATGGTCTGCTCTACTCAAACAGAGTGGCAAGCTAGTTGGCTCAAGGACAACTGCTGGGCCAGTTAGTGATACCTGCATCTTGTGATAGCACTTATGGGATATGGAGATTAAGCCATTAGAGTTGGTGGTGTACAACCACATGCATGCCATTGTGTCCCAGAAGGGGATGCAAAAACCAACATGCAATTCATTGTATTTTAGAAATGGATGAGAGTTTACACCAAGATCTCAGAACCCCTACAGTATAGAAGGAGGCCATTTAGCCCATAGTGTACTGACCACAATCCCATCAGTCCTATTCCCGTAACCCCTGCACATTTACCCTGCTAATCCCCCTGACACTAGGGGGAAATCTAGCATGGCCAATCCACATCTTTGGAGTGTGGGAGAAAACCCATGCAGATATGGGGAGAATGTGCGCAGACTCTGCAGTGACTGGAATTGAACCTGGGTCCCTGGTGCTGTGAGGCAGCAATGCTAACCACTGCTACCCCCATCTGTTCACTGTAGTGATACAATCCTGGCTCAAAATCATTGATATACTCTACGAATTGGACTGGATGTTGACTAACCATTATAATGCTCGATTCATTGGAATTGTATGGAGCTCTGAACACAACCCGGGAAGCAGTAGTGTTGACGCCATATCCAAAAGAGTGCGCTTGTGTGGTGGTCATCGTCTTCAGCTGGGTCACCTCCCCGTCAGTCACTTGGAATACAATCTGCCAGACTGAAGTAATGGCCTCTTGAGCCTGGAAAAGACAACGAGTCGAGCACAAACTGTTCTACATTTAGACAATTATCCAATATCATAGTACCATCCTCCAAAGCAACTCACACCAAGAGTGACAGCAACATTCCCATGGTTTAAAAACTCAACTAATGGTGGTTGTTGGCGCGAGTCCCACTCGAGAGCTCAAGAACCCCCGTTAGTGCTGTCATTCAAGGCATTAGATACTGTCTATATAGAAATAGACTAGATGTTGCCTAGTCTGAAGGGTATTTGCTATGAGCAGAGGATCAATAAACTTGGCTTCTCACTGGAAGAGATGTTGAGGGGTGACCCGATAGAGGTTTACAAGATTGAGTGGCACAGACAGAGTGGATAGTCGGATGCTCTTTCCTATAGTAGAAAAGTAAAGTTCTAGGGGGCATAGGTGGTGGGAGCAGGTGATTGCAGCACCCAAGGGCAAATGGATGAATAGAATGGGAATGGAAGGATATAGACCAAGTGTGTATGGTTTTAGTTTAGCCAGGCATCACAATTGATGCAGGCTTGGAGGGATCAAATAGCCTGTTCTGTCTGCTCAGGTGAATTAACAGGAATCCTTAGGATGCATGCAAAATGGCTGCCATGACTTTAATTTGTAGAATCCTAACGTGCAGAAGGAGGCCATTTGGCCCATTGAGTCTGCACTGAGCACAATCCCACCTGGCCTTACCCCATAATTCCTACCCTACCTAGTCCCCCCTGCCACCAAGGGGCAATTTAGCACGGCCAATCCATCTAACCTACACATTTTGGGATGGTTGAAGGAAATGCATACAGACATGGAGAATGTCTGAAGCTTGCACAATGACCCAAGCCAGGAATCAAACTTGGCTCCCTGGCACTGAGGCAGTAGTACTAACCACTGTGCCACTCCCATTCGTGAGTGATGAGCATTGGCTGGCCAACATTTATTGCCCATCCCGAGTGGGCAGTTGAGTCAACTACATTGTGGCGGCTCTGGATCACATGTAGGCCAGACTGGCCAAGGATGGCAGATTTCCTTCCCTAAAGGAACATTAGTGAACCAGATGGGTTTTCCCTGACAATTGTTCCATGGTTCATTAGATTCTGAATTCTAGATATTCTTTTGTGAATTCAGATTCCACCACCTGCCATGGTGGGATTTGAACCTGGGTCCCCAGAGCATTAGCTGAGTTTTTGGATTAAGAGTCTAGCAATAATATCACTCAGCCATTGCCCCCATGCAAGGCATAATTCTCAACCCCTAAAAGAACATTACAGCACAGGAACAGGACCTTTGGCCCTCCAAGCCTGCACTGACCATGCTGCTCGACTGAACTAAAGCCTTGTACCCTTCCAGGGACCATATCCTTTCATTCCCATCCCATGCATGTATTTGTCAAGAAGCCCCTTAAGTCATCATCATATCTGCTTCCACTACCTCCCCTGGCAGCGAGTTCATTCTGGCTTTTCAATACTTGTCCTTAGTTCTTCATTAAGCTCCTCAATTTGACTGGACTATGAGAGTCAATATTGAAATAGGAGTGAGGGCACACAGCAAGGCTGTTCCATTCATTGGTGTGCTATATACATACACCTCATACTGGAGTCGCTTACTGCTGGTATAACTGCTTCCCAGTCCTCAATTTCCATTTGTTCTTCGGCAATTCCAGGGAATAATCTTCTAACAGAAACCTATGGGAAAGAAGTCCCAAATCAAAAAAATATCTCGTCAATTCTTAACCCATCTTTCCATTGACAGCAGGGGTGTAAGAAATTTGCAAGTCTACACAAAGACCAAGTTGTATCCATTACTGGGAGTGAGTTAATAGCTGGGCCAATGGAAGACTTGACCAAGGTCAAACTACAGCATTTGCACACAGGAAAATTATCCAGGGTGTGCAACTCACTGGCACAAGTTGGGGTGCTTATGGAGAAGTGAGTGTACAATATGCTGTTATGAATCAATTGGTACAAAGTGGTCTATCGTCACCTAGCCAAGGCTAAATGGTGATTTGGGTCAAGCCAATGTAATTGAAGAGGACATGCTCAAGGCGTGACATGATAATCTTACCTCCATGTAGTTCTCTTCACAAACTATTTCTCTGGAACTCCATTGGTATCCAAGTCCACAAGTCATGGAGAAAGAGTGAGTGGTGAAGAAACCAGGGATGGACTTGTGCTCGATGTTTAAATGGATGTTGAGGGAGAAGGTGTCGTCATTCTGAAAGGATGAGCCAAAAGACAAGTTTAACATGATCGACTTGGCACAGCCCATTACAAGACCCAACATTGTAAGAGTAGCCAGTTACCACTGTAGATAGTCAACCACATGGTAGCATTGCTAATCCAGGGTGGAGTTTTTCCCCATACAGTTACCAGCTAGCTTCAAAATAAATTTTGATAGCACAGGGGCAAAACTATTCTGTTTGTGGTAGATTGCATTGGGACACATCTCCAAGTGTGTATTGAAAGTGGGGGTGGGGAAGAATAGTTGGAACCCTATTCTAGAAAGGATATTAAACAAGTGCAAGAGATTTACTAGGATGCTACCAGGACTTGATGGATTGAGTTACAAGGAGAGGCTGGAACTTTTTCTCCACTGGAGCATAGGAGGCTGATCTTATAGAGGTCTATAAAACAACGAGGGGCACAGATTAGCTAGATAGTCAACATCTTTTCCCAAAGGTAGGGAAGTCTAAAACTAGAGGGAATAGGTTTAAGGAGAGATATACAAAACAAAAGTGTCCAGGGGGGCAATTCCATCCCCCCCACAGGGTGGCGAGTGTCTGGAACAAGCTGCCAGAGGTAGTAGTCGAGGTAGGCACATTTGTCTTTTAAAAAGCATTGAGATAGTTACATGGGTATAGAGGGATATGGGCCAATTGGGATTAGCTTAGGGGTTTAAAACAAAAAGGGCAGCATGGACAAGTTGGACCGAAGGGCCTGTTTCCATGCTGTAAATCTCTATGAGGTCTATAAAACAATGACCAGCATCGATCAGCTAGATAGTCGACATCTTGTCCCAAAGTTAGGGGAGTCTAAAACTAGAGGGCATAGGTAGGAGAGAGGGGAGAGATGCAAGAGGGTCAATTTTCTCCCCACAGGTTGTGTCTGGAATTAATTGCTAGAGGTAGGTACAATTTTTGTTGAAGTATTTAGACAGTTACATGGTCAGGGTGGATATGGGCCTAGGCAATTGGACCTAGCTTAGTGGTTAAAGGGTGGCATGAACAAGTTGTGACAAGGGCCTGTTCTCATGCTGTAAAACCTCTAACAAATATTTAAAATGGGTTAATTCCCACAAACGCTCGAGAACCTTTTTCTCCCCACACATTTTAACAGGCAGTTAAAATCCTCTGAAGATTGATCCTACCACATGGATAGCTCTTCCCTCCAAAAATGGAAGTGGGTAGCACTGCTGCTCCAGTGCCAGGAACCTGGGTTAGATTCTGGCCTGGCATTTGCATGTTTCCTCCCACTGTCCAAAGATGTGTAGGTTAGGTGGATAAATCATGGTAGTTGCAGATAGGTCAAGATACTCTTTGGGAAAGTCAGTGCAGAGACAATGGGCCAAATGGCCTCCTTCTGCACTGCAAGGATTCCAATTTCCACCCTCTTTCACATGGAGGCCTGCCAATTGTTTTTGAGGCCCCCCCCCCCCCCCGCCCAACTCAGTGCTGCTAAAGTCATGTTTCATCACCCCGCTATCAAGTTAGTGTTGGCTTCTCCTGAAGGGAGACTACTCACGTCATTCTGAACCAAACAGCCCAGGAATGAAGTCCTGATCTCCAGATTCCCCCATTTATCAGAGCCAAGATTGAAACCACACATAGCCGCAAACCGAGGGGTCAGTGGAAACTTGTTTCCAGAATCATCTGTGGGGGAAAATGCATAGTGATCAGGATGAAGGCAGCAAGGAGTTAGAAGTTCAATGGCTATGACTTTGTCATATCCATTACGAGTGAGGAACACATTCAGCCGACCCCCTCGTAGTTCATTTGCCAGTCATTTCGCCCACCATGTCAAGCAAGTGCTTCCTTATATTACCCTCAAAGACCCGAGCTTGTACACAAAGTGCCCTCCTTCCCTCACTAACTTTACCTTTCAAAAGTCCTTGTAATTTAACCCTAGTACTACTGTGAACCTATGCTGCATCCCCTCAAGGAGGGTCCTTTCCAAGGAGTGGTGGCCAAACCAAAACTACAACCAACTCTGATGAAGGGTCATCTAGACCCAAAACAAGTCTGGATGACCCTTCAGAGCTGAAGGCAAGACTTGACACATTAGCCCCATTTAAGAACATAAGAAATAGGAGCAGGAGTAGGCCATCTAGCCCCTCGAGCCTGCCCCGCCATTCAATAAGATCATGGCTGATCTGACGTGGATCAGTTCCACTTACCCACCTGATCCCCATAACCCTTAATTCCCTTACCGATCAGGAATCCATCCATCCGTGCTTTAAACATTCAGCGAGGTAGCCTCCACCACCTCAGTGGGCAGAGAATTCCAGAGATTCACCACCCTCTGGGAGAAGAAGTTCCTCCTCAACTCTGTCTTAAACCGACCCCCCTTTATTTTGAGGCTGTGTCCTCTAGTTTTAACTTCCTTACTAAGTGGAAAGAATCTCTCCACCTCCACCCTATCCAGCCCCCGCATTATCTTACAAGTCTCCATAAGATCCCCCCCCTCATCCTTCTAAACTCCAACGAGTACAAACCCAATCTCCTCAGCCTCTCCTCATAATCCAAACCCCTCATCTCCGGTATCAACCTGGTGGACCTTCTCTGCACTCCCTCCAATGCCAATATATCCTTCCTCATATAAGGGGACCAATACTGCACACAGTATTCCAGCTGCGGCCTCACCAATGCCCTGTACAGGTGCATCAAGACATCCCTGCTTTTATATTCTATCCCCCTCGCGATATAGGCCAACATCCCATTTGCCTTCTTGATCACCTGTTGTACCTGCAGACTGGGCTTTTGCGTCTCATGCACAAGGACCCCCAGGTCCCTTTGCACGGTAGCATGTTTTAATTTGTTTCCATTGAGATAGTAATCCCATTTGTTATTATTTCCTCCAAAGTGCATAACCTCGCATTTATCAACGTTATACTCCATTTGCCATATCCTCGCCCACTCACTCAGCCTGTCCAAATCTCTCTGCAGATCTTCTCCGTCCTCCACACGATTCACTTTTCCACTTATCTTTGTGTCGTCTGCAAACTTCGTTACCCTACACTCTGTCCCCTCCTCCAGATCATCTATATAAATGGTAAATAGTTGCGGCCCGAGTACCGATCCCTGCGGCACGCCACTAGTTACCTTCCTCCAACCGGAAAAACACCCATTTATTCCGACTCTTTGCTTCCTGTCGGATAGCCAGTCCCCAATCCACTTTAACACACTACCCCCAACTCCGTGTGCCCTAATCTTCTTCAGCAGATGTTGTCAGACCTGCTGCAATTTAGAGAATTTTGTTCTAGCCTTGTATTCCAGTTTCATCTAGAAGAGAGAGACCAGCATCCCAGTGGTCCTTGGATACCCATTCACTCACCAAGTGATGTGTATTAGACCTTTCTCACCTCCCCTCCAATAAATGGTGACCATTTCACCCTCACTAATAGCCCAAATGGTGTCTGGAAAATCTCACCGCTTGCATCAATGCTCCATTTTCTTGTAGAGAGAAAGTTCCTATCAATCCAAGTGTAGAAATATCGATCCCGGCATTCTCTTTGGATAGCTCCTTTAGGAAAAGATATAGTCAAGTCAAATCAAGGGATCTCAGGCTTATAAAATTCTAACAGGACAAGACAGGGTAGATGCAGGGAGGATGTTCCCGATGGTGGGGGGAGTCCAGAACCAGGGGTCACAGTCTGAGGATTCGGGGTAGACCATTTAGGGCGGAGGTGAGGAGACATTTCTTCACCCGGTGAGCCTGTGGAATTCATTCCCACAGGAAGCAGTTGATGCCAAAACATTGAATGTATTCAAGAGGCGGCTGGATATAGCACTTGGGGCGAATGGGGTCAAAGGTTATGGGGAATAAAGCAGGATTAGGCTATTGAGTTGGATGATCAGCCATGATGGTGATGAATGGCAGAGCAGGCTCGAAGGGCCGAATGGCCTCCTCCCATCTTCTGTGAAGGACAGTAGTTACCAATTTGAGGGAGATAATATGTAGAAGTGGAACACTTCTGGAAGGGTGGTGGTGTCATGGCATTATCACTAGATTATTAATCGTCTCCCCAACAAATGGTAAAATTTTATTAAGTGTCCGATTAAACTACAGTAAATGTCCCTTCAGGGAAGGATATCTGCTTTCCTTACCTGGTAGGGCCAACAAGTAACTCCAGATCTACAGTAATGTGGATAACTCCTAACTGCCCACTGAAAGGGAGGGCAGTTAAATAGAGAATCCCCTACATTGAAGACCATTCAGCCCATCAAGTTTGCACCAACAATTCTATCCAGGTCTTGAACCCCATATTTACCCTGTCAACTCCCTGATACTAAAGGGCAGTTGAGCACAGCCAAGCTAATCCACTGGCCTAACCAGTAATACCCACCTCCCATAGATAAAAACCATGTAGAACTGACCCCCAATACATGAACATTAGATGTACCATTATATCTGATCACAGTCTGAGGATTCGGGGTAGACCATTTAGGACGGAGATGAGGAGACATTTCTTCACCCGGTGAGCCTGTGGAATTCATTCCCACAGGAAGTAGTTGATGCCAAAACATTGAATGGATTCAAGAGGCGGCTGGATATAGCACTTGGGGCGAATGGGATCAAAGGTTATGGGGGGAAAGCAGGATTAGGCTATTGAGTTGGATGATCAGCCATGATGATGAATGGCAGGGCAGGCTCAAAGGGCCTGCTCCTAATCTATGTTGCTATGATTACAAAGCTTGAGAACCAACATTCTAGAGGCAAGTGTTTAGAATTTGATAAGTGTAGCCGTTGCTTGAGCCATAACAAAAAGTTTATCCATAGTCAAAACAGGACACAAGATTTCTACAACACGAAAAGGAACAATGGATGTTCCTCTCAGAGTAGAATCCAACAGGAAAAGGAGAAAAGTATTGAAAACCCCTAAAGCGGTCTTAAACTCAAGGCATTCCTTGGGAATTTAACCAAATATCAAAGCGACAAGCCAAAAGGCAAGCTAAAAAAAAGGTGGCAACTTACCAGGGGGTGGGTCAGTCTTCACTTCTGTGCTTAATGTTGCCAGCAGCAACAGTACTCTAATATTTAAACAAGGAAAATAAAAAATTAACTCATTTGGTAACACAGCTTCAAGCAAGAGGACAACTGGGGGGAAAACACACTCACCCTAAAAGTTGCAAGTCCATAATTTGACTCAAGGTGAAGCAGGCAGCTCACCAGGCAATGCTGTCCACAACACAGGAGAAGGGAGAGAAGACACAATACCAAACAACAAGTTGCACTGCTATTTAAACCACTGGGCTCCAATTAACCGGTAATGAGATTTCCCTGTGCTAGCTGGGTAATAGGCCCTTAACCAAGCCTTCAGTTTAGGCCTCATTATCGGGCCCCCTTTCTATTGGACCGATAAGTGGGGAGGGGTGGCTCTGAGGTCTTCCACCCCCCCCCCCCCCCCGTGTCACCTGATAGAAGTCAAGCTTTTTGACTGATCAATTAAACTAAATCAAATTAACCGAGGGACGAATTAAAAGGGGCAGCCTCCCAAAAGGAGGGGAACATTTTTTCGTTGTCCAACCAAACAAACAAAATCAAAAGTAACTTTAGGGACAACTCGAAAGGGGCAGATCCCCCCCAAAAGGAGGGGGAAACCGCCTGAAACAGAAGACAAAGTGGAAAGGAAACTTAAAACATGTGATGAAAGGGTTCGATAATGCACCCCAGCCCCCGCGGTGCCCAGCGGGCACATTAGATCACAAGAACTCAGAGCAGGAGTAGGCCATCTGGAACCCTCGAGCCTGCCCCGCCATTCAATAAGATCATGGCTGATCTTTTCATGGACTCAACTCCACTTACCCGCCCGCTCACCATAACCCTTTACTGTTCGAAAATTTATCTATCCTTGCCTTAAAAATATTCAACGAGGTAGCCTCAACTGGGCAGGGAATTCCACAGATTCACAACCCTTTGTGTGAAGAAGTTCCTCCTCAACTCAGTCCCAAATCTGCTTCCCCTTATTTTGAGGCCACAAGTTCTAGTTTCACCCGCCAGTGGAAACAACTTCCCTGCTTCTATCTTATCTATTCCCTTCATAATCTTATATGTCTCTATAAGATCTCTCCTCATTCTTCTGAATTCCAATGAGCACAGCCCCAGTCTACTCAGGCACGGAGGGCATAGAGAGTGCCCTCGGGCGCCTCATGCTCCCTCTCCAGGGACACCCAACCGTGAATCTAGCCATGGTAGAGGGGCAGATAGTTGGGTTGGATGACCCCCTTTGGTCGTCCGCTGCCTGGGCACTGGTCCGAAGACCAGGAGCGCGGGACAGAAGTGCAAACAAAACATCAATAAAAGGTTTTTGAGAAAACTGAAAAGGGGGTTGCATGTCTATGACACTTGATGTAGATATAATCCATGGACTGTCTGTGTGGAGTTTGCACATTCTCCTCGTGTCTGCGTGGGTTTCCTCCGGGTGCTCCGGTTTCCTCCCACAGTCCAAAGATGTGCGGGTTAGGTTGATTGGCCAGGTTTAAAAATTGCCCCTTAGAGTCCTGAGATGCATAGGTTAGAGGGATTAGCGGGTAAATATGTGGGGATAGGGCCTGGGTGGGATTGCGGTCGGTGCAGGCTCGATGGGCCGAATGGCCTCCTTCTGCACTGTAGGGTTTCTATGATTCTATGATTCTATGACTCTGCAAGATTGTCACCTGGTAGAAGACGGTGCCATTGATACAATAACCCATTTTAACTTTTCCCAATACAAGTACTCTCAAACAGAAACCACAATTGTCCACCCACAACTTTTACTTCAGCACTGCAGACTAAGATAAGGGACTCAAACTGTCAAATAAACTGCAACAAAAGCAAGAGAAGTTAAATTGTAATATTGCTTCTATTCTTGCCTACATGTAGCACCTTTCTCGGCCACAGAATACCATCAGGTGCTTTTGAAATGCAGTGGGAGGTACAGAAGCCAATCTGCACCACTGTAGTGGGTCGGATCTCAAACAATGACGAGACAGAGTACAGGAATGAGATAGAGAATCTGGTGAACTGGTGCGGCAACAATAATCTCTCCCTCAATGTCAACAAAAAGAAGGAGATTGTCATCGACTTCAGGAAGTGTAAAGGAGAACATGCCCCTGTCTACATCATGATGTGGAGATGCCGGCGTTGGACTGGGATGAACACAGTAAGAGTTTTAACAACACCAGGTTAAAGTCCAACTGGTTTATTTGGTAGCAAATACCATTAGCTTTCGGAGCGCTGTTCCTTCGTCGGATGGAGTGGAAATCTGCTCTCAAACAGGGCACAGAGACACAAAATCAAGCCTATTGCTGTCTACATCAACAGGGACGAAGTAGAAAGGGTCGAGAGCTTCAAGGTTTTTAGGTGTCCAGATCACCAACAACCTGTCCCGGTCCCCCCCACGCCGACGCTATAGTTAAGAAAGCCCCACCAACGCCTCTACTTTCTCAGGAGGCTAAGGAAATTTGGCATGTCCCCTACGACTCTCACCATCTTTTATAGATGCACCATAGGAAGCATTCATAGAATCATAGAAACCCTACAGTGCAGAAGGAGGCCATTCGGCCCATCGAGTCTGCACCGACCACAATCCCACCCAGGCCCTACCCCCACATATTTACCCGCTAATCCCTCTAACCTACGCATCTCAGGACTCTAAGGGGCAATTTTTAACCTGGCCAATCAACCTAACCCCCACATCTTTGGACATTCTTTCTGGTTGTATCACAGCTTGGTCTGGCTCCTGCTCTGCCCAAGACCACACTGCGCTTCCTGAAGTCGATGACAATCTCCTTCGTTTTGTTGACATTGAGGGAGAGATTATTGTCACCGCACCAGTTCACCAGATTCTCTATCTCGTTCCTGTACTCTGTCTCGTCATTGTTTGAGATCCGACCCACTACAGTGGTGTCGTCAGCAAACTTGAAAATCGACTAGGAGGGGAATTTGGCCGCACAGTCAGAGGGGAATAAGGAGTATAGTAGGGGGCTGAGAACACAGCCTTGTGGGGCACTGGTGTTGAGGATGATCGTGGAGGAGGTGTTGTTGCCTATCCTTACTGATTGTGGTCTGTGGGTTAGGAAGTTCAGGATCCAGTCGCAGAGGGAGGAGCCGAGGTCCAGGCCACGGAGTTTGGAGATGACTTTTGTAGGAATAATAGTGTTGAAGGCTGAGCTGTAGTCAATAAATAGGAGTCTGACATAGGTATCCTTGTTATCTAGGTGTTCCAGGGTTGAGTGCAGGGCCAGGGAGATGGCATCTGCTGTGGACCTGTTGCGGCGGTCGGCAAACTGTAGTGGATCGGGAGGCTGGAATTGATTCGTGCCATGACTAACCTTTCAAAGCACTTCATAATGATGGATGTCAGAGCCACCGGCCGATAGTCATGAAGGCACGATGCTTGGCTTTTCTTTGGTACCAGGACGGTATGGTAGCACAGTGGTTAGCACTGCTGCTTCACATCTCCAAGGACCTGGGTTCGATTCCCGGCTTGGGTCACTGTCTGTGTGCAGTTTGCACATTCTCCTCGTGTCTGCGTGGGTTTCCTCCGGGTGCTCCAGTTTCCTCCCACAGTCCAAAGATGTGCGGGTTAGGTTGATTGGCCATGCTAAAATTGCCCCTTAGTGTCCTGAGATGCGTAGGTTAGAGGGATTAGTGGGTAAAATATGTAGGGATATGGGGGTAGGGCCTGGGTGGGATTGTGGTCGGTGCAGACTCGATGGGCCGAATGGCCTCTTTCTGTACTGTAGGGATTCTAGGATGATGGTCGTCTTCTTGAAGCAGATCGGGACCTCAGATTGTTGGATAGAGAGGTTGAAGATGTCTGTGAATCCCCGCCAGCTGATCCGCGCAGGATCTGAGTGCTCATCCGGGTATCCCATCCGGGCCAGTCGCTTACCGTGGGTTGACCTTCGAGAAAGCTGCTCTGACATCTGCAATGGTGACCCCCAGATACAGGTTCATCCAGGAACTCCAGGCTGGAGGGCATGTTCTCGCTGACCTCTTGCTCAAAATGGGTGTAGAATGCACTGAGCTCTTCAGGGAGGGGTGCGTTGGAGCCGGCGATTTTACATGCCTTCCTCTTGTAGACTGTTATGTCTTGCAGACCTTGCCATAGTCGGCGGGGGTCTGTGTGACTCTAGCTTGTTCTGGTACTGTCTTTTGGCATCTTTGATGGATCTCCTTGGATCGGATCTGGCTTTCTTGTATAGTCATGATGTGGAGATGCCGGCGTTGGACTGGGGTGAACACAGTAAGCGTTTTAACAACACCAGGTTAAAGTCCAGGTTAAAGTCCAGGTTAAAGACTTTAACCTGGTGTTGTTAAAACTCTTTCTTGTATAGGTCAGGGTCACCTGACTTTAAAGCCTCAGACCTAGACTTCAGCAAGCAGTGGATATTCCTGTTCATCTATGAGGCCCCAATACTGATCCTTGTGGAACACCGCTTGTCACAGACCTTCCACTTTCTCAATGTCAACAAAACGAAGGAGATAGTCATTGACTTCAGGAAACGTAAAGGAGAACATGCCCCTGTCTACATCAACGGGGATGAAGTAGAAAGGGTCGAGAGCTTCAAGTGTTTGGGTGTCCAGCTCACCAACAACCTGTCCTGGTCCCCCCATTCTCGGAACCTCATTAATAATCTCTCTGGGTGGGCGGAGAGGGGGGTTGATGTGTCCACCTGCGGTCAACTGGCGGTTGAAAGGTCTGGCCACCATATTGAAATGTCTGTGCAATGTACCCATCTCGCCCTCTCCGGCCCAGTCATCAGGGGAGGGCAGAAGGTGGCATCCAGCCAGAAGCAGGAGGATACCAGCCTCACGGACAAAGCAGCGCCCCAATTCAGCCATTAGCCCCTTGATCCATGGGGGTACGGGCACAGAATTACGACTACAGACCCAGAGTCCTCAACTGTTCCTCGTACGACAAGCTCTTCCCCCCAACCCCCCCACCCCCGCCAGGAGTTCAACACGGTTTAGCATGGCCAATCCACCTAACCTGCACATCTTTGGACACTAAGGGGCAATTTAGCATGGCCAATCCACCTAACCTGCACATCTTTGGACACTAAGGGGCAATTTAGCATGGCCAATCCACCTAACCTGCACATCTTTGGACACTAAGGGGCAATTTAGCATGGCCAATCCACCTAACCTGCACATCTTTGGACACTAAGGGGCAATTTAGCATGGCCAATCCACCTAACCTGCACATCTTTGGACACTAAGGGGCAATTTAGCATGGCCAATCCACCTAACCTACACATCTTTGGACACTAAGGGGCAATTTAGCATGGCCAATCCATCTAACCTGAATATCTTTGGGCACTAAGGGGCAATTTAGCATGGCCAATCCACCTAACCTACACATCCTTGTACACCAAGGGGCAATTTAGCATGGCCAATCCACCTAACCTACTCATCTTTGGACACTAAGGGACAATTTAACATGGCCAATCCACCTAACCTGCACATCTTTGGACACTAAGGGACAATTTAACATGGCCAATCCATCTAACTTGAATATCTTTGGGCACGAAGGGGCAAGTTAGCATGGCCAATCCACCTAACCTGCACATCTTTGGACACTAAGGGGCAATTTAACATGGCCAATCCACCTAACCTACACATCCTTGTACACCAAGGGGCAATTTAGCATGGCCAATCCACTTAACCCGCACATCTTTGGACACTAAGGGGCAATTTAGCATGGCCAATCCACCTAACCTGCACATCTTTGGACACTAAGGGGCAATTTAGCATGGCCAATCCACCTAACCTGCACATCTTTGGACACTAAGGGGCAATTTAGCATGGCCAATCCACCTAACCTGCACATCTTTGGACACTAAAGGACAATTTAGCATGGCCAATCCATGATATGGTCCTGGAAGGGGAGGGGGTTTTAGTTCAATCGGGGCAGCATGGTCGGTGGAGGCTTGGAGGGCCAAAGGGCCTGTTCCTGTGCTGTAATTTTCTTTGTTCTTTGTTCCCGCTCCGCGGCCTTTAATCAATGTTGTCTTCGATGTGTCGTTGCGGAGAGAAGGCAGGAGAACTAATGGATCCAGGGCTCAGTGCTGCGCTCCTCAGAGTCCTCATTCGATGGAAGAGGCGAAGGCGTGTGAGTTTCTAGCGAGAGGCAGTGCCTGGTTGGGGATGGGGGGGGGGATGGGGGGAGGGGGGGGTGCATGGCCAAGGGGAGACAGAGCATGAGCAGGAGTGTGTGGAGGAGAGACCCAGGCAGAGGAGGCAATTCAAAGAACAAAAGAACAAAGAACAATACAGCACAGGCCCTTCGGCCCTCCAAGCCCGTGCCGCTCCCTGGTCCAAACTAGACCATCCTTTTGTATCCCTCCATTCCCACTCCGTTCATGTGGCTATCTCGATAAGTCTTAAACGTTCCCAGTGTGTCCGCCTCCACCACCTTGCCTGGCAGCGCATTCCAGGCCCTCACCACCCTCTGTGTAAAATATGTCCGTCTGATATCCGTGTTAAACCTCCCCCCCCTCACCTTGAACCTATGACCCCTCGTGAACGTCACCACCGACCTGGGGAAAAGCTTCCCACCGTTCACCCTATCTATGACTTTCATAATTTTATACACCTCTATTAGGTCACCCCTCATCCTCCGTCTTTCCAGTGAGAACAACCTCAGTTTACCCAATCTCTCCTCATAACTAAGCCCTTCCATACCAGGCAACATCCTGGTAAACCTCCTCTGCACTCCCTCTCTAAAGCCTCCACGTCCTTCTGGTAGTGTGGCGACCAGAACTGGACGCAGTATTCCAAATGTGGCCGAACGAACGTTCTATACATCTGCAACATCAGACCCCAACTTTTATACTCTATGCCCCGTCCTATAAAGGCAAGCATGCCATATGCCTTATTCACTACCTTCTCCACCTGTGACATCACCTTCAAGGATCTGTGGACTTGCACACCCAGATCCCTCTGCGTCTCTACACTCTTTATGGTTCTGCCATTTATCGTATAGCTCCCCCCTACGTTATTTCTACCAAAATGCATCACTTCACATTTATCAGGATTGAACTCCATCTGCCATTTCTTTGCCCAAATTTCCAGCCTATCTATATCCTTCTGTAGCCTCTGACAATGTTCCTCACTATCTGCAAGTCCAGCCATTTTCATGTCGTCCGCAAACTTACTGATCACCCCAGTTACACCTTCTTCCAGATCGTTTATATAAATCACAAACAGCAGAGGTCCCAATACAGAGCCCTGCGGAACACCACTAGTCACAGGCCTCCAGCCGGAAAAAGACCCTTCCACTACCACCCTCTGTCTTCTGTGACCAAGCCACCTCCCCCTTTATCCCATGAGATCCAACCTTTTGCACCATCCTACCATGAGGGACTTTGTCAAATGCTTTACTAAAGTCCATATAGACGACATCCACGGCCCTTCCCTCGTCAACCATTCTGGTCACTTCTTCAAAAAACTCCACCAGGTTAGTGAGGCATGACCTCCCTCTCACAAAACCATGCTGACTATCGTTAATGAGTTTATTCCTTTCTAAATGCGCATACATCCTATCTCTAAGAATCCTCTCCAACAACTTCCCGACCACGGACGTCAAGCTCACCGGCCTGTAATTTCCCGGGTTATCCTTCCTACCCTTCACTTCAAGGATGAACAAAGGCCTAGTGGTATTATTGCTAGACGATTCATCCAGAAGCTCAGCTAATGTTCTGGGGACCCGGGTTCGAATCCCGCCACGGCAGATGGTGGAATTTGAATTGAAAAAAAAAATATCTGGGATTAAGAATCAACTGATGACCCATTGTCGGAAAAACCCATCTGGTTCCTTTAGGGGAGGAAATCTGCCGTCCTTACCCGGTCTGGCCGACATGTGACTCCAGAGCCACAGCAATGTGGTTGACTCTCAACTGCCCTCCAAGGGGCAACTAGGGATGGGCAATAAATGCTGACCCGGCCAGCGACACCCATGTCCCAGGAATGAATAACAAAACACAGAGGGTGGAATTTTACCCCCCCATCCGCCACGGGAATCGGAGCGGGCGAGGGGTGGAGCGTGGGAAGGTCCGTTGACCCTCGGGTGGGATTTTACGGTTTCAGGACGAACGAAACCATAAAGTCCCACCTGTGGTCTATTTCCCGGGGCAGAGGGATTGAAAACTAGAGGGCATAGGTTAAAGGTGAGAGGGGAAAGATTCAAAAGGGACCTAAAGGTTGCGAGTTCTTCACACAGAGGGCGGTGCGTGGATGGAATGAGCTGCCAGAGAAAATGGTTGAGGCGGGTTCAATAGTGACATTTAAAAAGCATTGGGATCAGTAGAGGGATGGGAAAAGATTAGAGGGGAATGGGCCAATCGCGGGGTCAGCGGGGACTCGCTGGGAGGGGCACCATGGTCGGCCTGGAGCGGTTGGGCTGAAGGGCCTGTTTCCGTGCTGTGTTGCTCTGACTCGATGGGGGCGAATTTACCATTGTGTTGGGGGTGGGGCCAGTGCGAGTGGGGGCAGTGGGGGTGGGGCCACTGTGGGGTGGGGCTAATAGGGAGGGGCTAATGGGGAGGGCCTAATGGGAGAGGGGCCAATGGGAGTGGGGCCTGTGGGGCAGGGCCAGTGTGGGGTGGGGCCAGTAGTGGGTGGAGTTAATGGGGAGGGGCTAATGAGGGTGGGCACAGCGAGGGCAGGTCCAGTGGGGATGGAGCCAGTGGGGCAGAGCTAGTGTGGGGCACGGCCAGTAAGGGTGGATCTAATAGGGGAGGGGCTAATGGGGATAGTGCCAGTGGGGGCAGTGCCAGTGGGGGCAGGGCCAGTGGGGATGGAGCCAGTGGGGCAGGGCTAGTGTGGGGCACGGCCAGTAAGGGGTGGAGCTAATAGGGGAGGGGCTAATGGGGAAGGGGACCAGTGGGGGCAGGGCCAGTGGGGCAGGGCCAGTGGGGCAGGGCCAGTCGGGGCAGGGCCAGTCGGGGCAGGGCCATTGGGGTGCAGGGCCAGTGGGGGCAGGGCCAGTGGGGGCAGGGCCAGTGGGGGTGGAGCCAGTGGGGCAGGGCTAGTGTGAGGCGGGGCCAGTAGGGGGTGGAGCTAATGGGGAGGGGTTAATAGGGCAGGGCCTGTGGGAGCAGGGCCAGTGGGGGTGGGGCCAGTGGGGGCGGGGCCAGTGGGGGTGGAGCTAGTGGGGCAGGGCCTGTGGGAGCGGGGCCAGTGGGGGCGGGGCCAGTGGGGGTGGAGCCAGTGGGGCAGGGCTAGTGTGGGTGCGGGGCCAGTAAGGGGTGGAGCTAACAGGGGAGGGGCTAATGGGGAGGGGGCTCGCTGGTACTCTACAGCTATCAGTGGGGGGAAGGCAGGGGGATTGCGATCGGTGGGGGGGAGGGAGTGAATCCTACATGTTCACCACTCTCTGGGTGAAGACATTTCTCCACACCTCAGTTCGAAAGGACTTTAAAATATATTTTTAAATTATTTAATAATTTTCTACCGGGATATTAGCTCTGAGAAGAGGTTGGAGAAACTTGGTTTGTTCTCACTGGAACGATGGGGGTTGAGGGGTGACCTGGTTTACAAGATTATGAGGGGCACGGACAGAGTGGACAGTCAGATGTTCTTTCCTAGGGTAGAAAAGTCAAGTACTCGGGGACACAGGGTTAAGGTGCGTGGGGGAAAGTTTAGAGGAGATGTGCGAGGTAAGTGTTTTACACAGAGGGGGGGTGAGTGTCTGGAACGCACTGCCCGGGGAGGGGGTGGGAGCGGGTACGATAGCGGCATTTAAGGGGCATCGAGATGAATACATGAACAGGATGGGAATGGAAGGATACGGACTCCGTAAGTGCAGACGGTTTTAGTCCAGTTAGGGCAGCATGATCAACGCAGGCTTGGAGGGCTGTACTGTTCTTTGTTTTTCTTTGTTCTTTGTTTCCCCCTTATCCTCAAACTATGACCCCCAGTTCTGGATTCCCCCACCATCGGGAACATTCTTTCTGAATCTACCCTGTCTAACCCTGTTAGAATTTTATAAGTTTCTATGAGATCCCCTCTCACTCTTCTAAACTCCAGTGAATATAATCCTAACCCACTTAGTCTCTCCTCATATGACAGAGCTGCCATCCCAGGAATCAGCCTGGTAAACCTTCGCTGCACTCCCTCTATAGCAAGGGCATCTTTCCTCAGATAAGGACACCAAAACTGTACACAATACTCCAGGTGTGGCCTCACCAACGCCCTGTACAATTGCAGCAAAACATCCCTATCCCAATCCTCAAATCTTAACCAGAAGGACACAGATTAAATGCGATGGATAGAATCCCAGGATCGTAACAGTGCAGAAGGAAGTTATTTGGCCCAGTGTGTCTGTTGATGATGTTGGTAGTGGAAATATATTGGGGAACTCCCTCTTAAAAGGCAAGAGTTTGTCTGCATGTACAGTATATTGGTGATCCCACGCTAAGCGAGGACGATAGTGAGGGCAAGGGTGGCAAAATGGTTGGCACTGCTGCCTCACAGCGCCAGGGACCCGGGTTCGATTCCCGGCACGGGTCGCTTTCTGTGTGGAGTCTGCACGTTCTCCCCGTGTCCACGTGGCTTTCCTCCGGGTGCTCCGGTTTCCTCCCACAGTCCAAAGATGTGCAGGTTAGGTGGATTGGCCGTGCTAAATTGCCCCTTAGTGTCCAAAGATGTGCAGGTTAGGTGGATTGGCCATGCTAAATTGCCCCTTAGTGTCCAAAGATGTGCAGGTTAGGTGGATTGGCCATGCTAAATTGCCCCTTAGTGTCCAAAGATGTGCAGGTTAGGTGGATTGGCCATGCTAAATTGCCCCTTAGTGTCCAAAGATGTGCAGGTTAGGTGGATTGGCCATGCTAAATTGCCCCTTAGTGTCCAAAGATGTGCAGGTTAGGTGGATTGGCCATGCTAAATTGCCCCTTAGTGTCCAAAGATGTGCAGGTTAGGTGGATTGGCCATGCTAAATTGTCCCTTAGTGTCCAAAGATGTGCAGGTTAGTTGGATTGTCCATGCTAAATTGCCCCTTAGTGTCCAAAGATGTGCAGGTTAGGGGGATTGGCCATGCTAAATTGCCCCTTAGTGTCCAAAGATGTGTAGGTTAGGTGGATTGGCCATGCTAAATTGCCCGTTAGTGTCCAAAGATGTGCAGGTTAGGTGGATTGGCCATGCTAAATTGCCCCTTAGTGTCCAAAGATGTGCAGGTTAGGTGGATTGGCCATGCTAAATTGTCCCTTAGTGTCCAAAGATGTGCAGGTTAGTTGGATTGTCCATGCTAAATTGCCCCTTAGTGTCCAAAGATGTGCAGGTTAGGGGGATTGGCCATGCTAAATTGCCCCTTAGTGTCCAAAGATGTGCGGGTTAGGTGGATTGGCCATGCTAAATTGCCCCCTTAGTGTCCAAAGATGGGCGGGTTAGGGGGATTGGCCATGTTAAATTGCCCCTTAGTGTCCAAAGATGGGCGGGTTAGGGGGATTGGCCATGCTAAATTGCCCCTTAGTGTCCAACGGTGTGCAGATTAAGTGGATTTGCAGGATTAATGTGTGGGGTTACGGGGATAGGGCAGGGGTAAGATGCTCAGTCGGAGAGTCGGTGAAGACTTGGTGGGCTGAATGGCCTCCTTCTGCACTGTAGGAATTCTACGATTCTAAGTCTGCGATCACGGACCAACCGATTTAAGAACAGCTTCTTCCCTGCTGCCGTCAGACTTTTGAATCAGATCTTGTCTTCAGTTGATCTTTCTCTACACCCTAGCTATGACTGTAACACTACATTCTGCACTCTCTCCTTTCCTTCTCTATGAATGGTATGCTTTGTCTGTATAGTGCGCAAGAAACAATACTTTTCACTGAATCCCAGTACATGTGACAATAATAACTCCAATCGAATCAGAAGGCTTGAGTTCTGAGCGTGTTGGGCCACAGGGGGGTGCTGTTGGCCAGTGTAAACAGGCCCTGGGAAAGGGTGAGCTGCCGTCACTAATCCTTTTCTTTTTACAGACTTATCGAAGCTTTTACACTCCGCTTTTACATTACTTGTTAGTTTACCCTCACTCGCTACTCTCCCCCTCTTGATCAATCCCTTGTCCCTCCTTTGCTGAATTCTAAACTGCTCCCAATCCTCAGGCTTTATCGACAACCTCCACTTTGCATCAAATACTTTTCGTTGAATTAAGGGCGGTTCCGGTGCCACACTGGGTTAGCGCCGCTGCCTCTCAGCGCCAGGGACCCGGGTTCGATTCCTGGCTCGGGTCACTGTCTGTGTGGAGTCTGCACGTTCTCCCCGTGTCTGCGTGGGTTTCCTCCGGGTGCTCCGGTTTCCTCCCACAGTCTGAAAGACGTGCTGGTTAGGGTGCATTGGCCGTGCTAAATTCTCCCTCAGTGTTACCCAAACAGGGGCCGGAGTGTGGTGACTGGGGGATTTCCACAGTAACTTCATTGCAGTGTTAATGTAAGCCGACTTGTGACACTTATAAATAAACTTTAAACTTCGGCCCCCAATTTCGTTTGTGGGTAATAGCTGGGCCCCTTTTGTTTAAATTTTTGATGTTTAAGAACAAAGAACAAAGAACAATACAGCACAGGAACAGGCCCCTCGGCCCTCCAAGCCCGCGCCGCTCCCCGGTCCAGGATTGAATCCTGAATCCAGGATCCCCGCCCAATTTTCCAGCCTATCTACATACCAATATCCTATCCACCGAGCTGTCCCTCACAGCTACGATGCTTTGTTCATCACAACCTATTAACTCACCCCCACCCCCCCATTCCAGACCATGTGATCTCCAGGGAGAGGCGAAAACCCAGAGTGAAAACCCCAGGGCCAATATGGGGAAAAGAAATCTGGGAAATTCCTCTCCGACCCCCTGAGGCGATCGAAACGAGTCCAGGAGATCACACTGGCCCTGATCGGAAAATGCTTCCCAACCCTATTTATTTCCACTTCCACGAACACCATATGAATTCCTTGCCCCCGAGACAGGTTCCCAACTATCCACAGTCTCGCTCTGTACTGGCAGATCATAGAATGAAGCCTTGAAACGAGAAACAAAGAACAATTAGCCCGCGCCGCTCCCTGGTCCAAACTAGACCACTCTTTTGTAATCCTCCATTCCCACTCTGTTCATATAGCTGTCTAGATAAGTCTTAAATGTTCCCAGTGTGTCCGCCTCCACCACCTTGCCCGGCAACACATTCCAGGCCCCCACGACCCTCTGTGTAAAATATGTCCTTCTGATATCTGTGTTAAACCTCCCCCCCTTCACCTTGAACCTATGACCCCTCGTGAACGTCACCACCGACCCGGGGAAAAGCTTCCCACTGTTCACCCTATCTATGCCTTTCATAATTTTATACACCTCTATTAAGTCTCCCCTCATCCTCCGTCTTTCCAAGGAGAACAACCCCAGTTTCCCCAATCTCTCCTCATAACCAAGCCCCTCCATACCAGGCAACATCCTGGTAAACCTCCTCTGTACTCTCTCCAAAGCCTCCACGTCCTTCTGGTAGTGTGGCGACCAGAACTGGACGCAGTATTCCAAATGCGGCCGAACCAACGTTCTATACATCTGCAACATCAGACCCCAACTTTTATACTCTATGCCCCGTCCTATAAAGGCAAGCATGCCATATGCCTTCTTCACCACCTTCTCCACCTGTGACGTCACCTTCAAAGATCTGTGGACTTGCACACCCAGGTCCCTCTGCGTCTCTACACCCTTTATGGTTCTTCCATTTATCGTGTAGCTCCTCCCTACATTATTCCCACCAAAATGCATCACTTCGCATTTATCAGGATTGAACTCCATCTGCCATTTCCTTGCCCAAATTTCCAGCCTATCTATATCCTTCTGTAGCCTCTGACAATGTTCCTCACTATCTGCAAGTCCTGCCAGTTTTGTGTCGTCCGCAAACTTACTGATCACCCCAGTTACTCCTTCTTCCAGATCATTTATATAAATCACAAACAGCAGAGGTCCCAATACAGAGCCCTGCGGAACACCACTAGTCACAGGCCTCCAGCCGGAAAAAGACCCTTCCACTACCACCCTCTGTCTTCTGTGACCAAGCCAGTTCTCCACCCATCTAGCCACCTCCCCCTTTATCCCATGAGATCCAACCTTTTTCACTAGCCTACCATGAGGGACTTTGTCAAACGCTTTACTAAAGTCCATATAGACAACATCCACGGCCCTTCCTTCGTCAACCATTTTGGTCACTTCTTCAAAAAACACCACCAGGTGAGTGAGGCATGACCTCCCTCTCACAAAACCATGCTGACTATCGTTAATGAGTTTATTCCTTTCTAAATGCGCATACATCCTATCTCTAAAAATCTTCTCCAACAACTTCCCCACCACGGACGTCAAGCTCACCGGACTATAATTACCCGGGTTATCCTTCCTACCCTTCTTAAATAACGGGACCACAATAGCTATCCTCCAATCCTCTGGGACCTCACCTGCGTCCAATTTATTTATTGGTTAAGGAGCATCAGGAGAAAGGGGAGGGGTGGAGAGGTTTAAAGGGGGAGTCGGATTGTAAAATCCCTACAGCGCTGAAGGAGGCCATTCAGCCCATCAAATCTGCACCAACTCTCTGACAGAGCATCCCACCCAGGCCCTATCTTCGTAACAATGTACATTGACCATGGCAAATCTCCCTAACCTACACATCTTTGGACACTAAGGGACAATTTAGCATGGCCAATCCACCTAACCTACACATCTTTGGACACTAAGGGACAATTTAGCATGGCCAATCCACCTAACCTACACATCTTTGGACACTAAGGGACAATTTAGCATGGCCAATCCACCTAACCTACACATCTTTGGACACTAAGTGGGAATTTAGCATGGCCAATCCCCCTAACCTGCACATCTTTGGACACTAATGGGCAATTTAGCATGGCCAATCCACCTAACCTGCACATCTTTGGACACTAATGGGCAATTTAGCATGGCCAATCCACCTAACCTGCACATCTTTGGACACTAATGGGCAATTTAGCATGGCCAATCCACCTAACCTACACATCTTTGGACACTAATGGGCAATTTAGCATGGCCAATCCACCTAACCTACACATCTTTGGACTGTGGGAGGAAACCGGATCACCCGGAGGGAACCCACGTGGACACGGGGAGAACGTGCAGACTCCACACAGACAGTGACCTGAGCCGGGAATTGAATCCGGGTCCCTGGCGCTCTGAGTGCTAACCATTTTGCCACCCTTGCCCTCACTATCGTCCTCGCTTAGCGTGGGATCACCAATATACTGTACATGCAGACAAACTCTTGCCTTTTAAGAAGTAGTTCTCCAATATATTTCCACTACCAACATCATCAACAGACACACTGGGCCAAATAACTTCCTTCTGCACTGTTACGATCCTGGGATTCTATCCATCGCATTTAATCTGTGTCCTTCTGGTTAAGATTTGAGGATTGGGATAGGGATGTTTTGCTGCAATTGTACAGGGCGTTGGTGAGGCCACACCTGGAGTATTGTGTACAATTCTGGTGTCCTTATCTGAGGAAGGATGACCTTGCCATAGAGGGAGCACAGCGAAGGTTTACCAGGCTGATTCCTGGAATGGCAGCTCTGTCATATGAGGAGAGACTGAGTGGGTTAGGATTATATTCACTGGAGTTTAGAAGAGTGAGAGGGGATCTCATAGAAACTTATAAAATTCTAACAGGGTTAGACAGGGTAGATTCAGAAAGAATGTTCCCGATGGTGGGGGAGTCCAGAACTAGGGGTCATAGTTTGAGGATAAGGGGGAAACAAAGAACAAAGAAAAACAAAGAACAGTACAGCACAGGGACAGGCCCTTCGGCCCTCCAAGCCTGCGCCGATCATGATGCCCTAACTGGACTAAAACCGTCTGCACTTACAGAGTCCGTGTCCCTCCATTCCCATCCTATTCATGTATCCGTCCAGATGCCCCTTAAATGCCGCTATCGTACCCTCTCCCACCCCCTCCCCGGGCAGCGCGTTCCAGACACTCACCCCCCCTCTGTGTAAAACACTCACCTCGCACATCTCCTCTAAACTTTCCCCCACGCACCTTAACCCTGTGTCCCCGAGTACTTGACTTTTCTACCCTAGGAAAGAACATCTGACTGTCCACTCTGTCCGTGCCCCTCATAATCTTGTAAACCAGGTCACCCCTCAACCCCCATCGTTCCAGTGAGAACAAACCCAGTTTCTCCAACCTCTCCTCAGAGCTAATATCCCGGTAGAAAATTATTAAATAATTAAAAAATATAATTTAAAGTCCTTTCGAACTGAGGTGTGGAGAAGTTTCTTCACCCAGAGAGTGGTGAACATGTGGGATTCACTCCCTCCCCCCCACCGATCGCAATCCCCCTGCCTCCCCCCCACTGATAGCTGTAGAGTACCAGCGAGCCCCCTCCCCCATTAGCCCCTTCCCTATTAGCTCCACCCCTTACTGGCCCCGCCCCACACTAACCCTGCCCCACTGGCTCCACCCCCACTGGCCCCACCCCCACTGGCCCTGCTCCCACAGGCCCTGCCCCACTGGCTCCGCCCCCACTGGCCCCGCCCCCACTGGCCCCACCCCCACTGGCCCTGCTCCCACAGGCCCTGCCCCACTGGCTCCGCCCCCACTGGCCCCGCCCCCACTGGCCCTGCTCCCACAGGCCCTGCCCCACTGGCTCCACCCCCACTGGCCCCACCCCCACTGGCCCTGCTCCCACAGGCCCTGCCCCTATTAACCCCTCCCCATTAGTTCCACCCCCTACTGGCCCCGCCTCACACTGGCCCCGTCCCACTGACCGTGCCCCCACAGTAGCCCCTCCCCATTAGCTCCATCTCGCACTGGCCCAGCCCCCACATTGGCTCTGCACCACTGGCCCCACCCACACTGACTGGCCCCACCCCCATTAGTTCCTCCCAATTAGCTCCACCCCTTACCTGCCCCGCCCCACAATGGCCCTGCCCCACAAGCCCTGCCCCCCACTGACCCTGCCCCCACTGGCCCTACCCCCATTAGCCCCTCCCCATTAGCTCCACTCTTTACTGGCACCGCCCCCACACTCGCCCTGCCCCACTGACCCTGCCCCCACTGGCCCTACCCCCATTAGCCCCTCCCCATTAGCCCCTCCCCATTAGCTCCTCCCCCATTCACCCCTCCCTATTCGCCCCACCCCACAGTGGCCCCACCCCCACTGCCCCCACCCCCACTGCCCCCACTCCCACTGGCCCCACCCCCAACCCAATGGTAAAATCGCCCCCATCGAGTCAGAGCAACACAGCACGGAAACAGGCCCTTCAGCCCAACCGCTCCAGGCCGACCATGGTGCCCCTCCCAGCGAGTCCCCGCTGACCCCGCGATTGGCCCATTCCCCTCTAATCTTTTCCCATCCCTCTACTGATCCCAATGCTTTTTAAATGTCACTATTGAACACGCCTCAACCATTGTCTCTGGCAGCTCATTCCATCCACGCACCGCCCTCTGTGTGAAGAACTCGCAACCTTTAGGTCCCTTTTGAATCTTTCCCCTCTCACCTTTAACCTATGCCCTCTAGTTTTCAATCCCTCTGCCCCGGGAAATAGACCACAGGTGGGACTTTATGGTTTCGTTCGTCCTGGAACCGTAAAATCCCACCCGAGGGTCAACGGGCCTTCCCACGCTCCACCCCTCGCCCGCTCCGATTCCCGTGGCGGGTGGGGGGGGGGGTAAAATTCCACCCCATGTGTTTTGTTATTCATTCGTGGGACACGGGCGTCGCCGGCTGGGACTGTAACACTACATTCTGCACTCTCTCCTTTCCTTCTCTATGAACGGTATGCTCTGTCTGTATAGAGCGCGAGAAACAATACTTTTCACTGAATCCCAATACATGTGACAATAATAAATCAAATCAAATCAGAAGGCTTGAGTTCTGAGCGTGTTGGGCCACAGGGGGGTGCTGTTGGCCAGTGTAAACAGGCCCTGGGAAAGGGTGAGCTGCCGTCACTAATCCTTTTCTTTTTACAGACTTATCGAAGCTTTTACACTCCGCTTTTACATTACTTGTTAGTTTACCCTCACTCGCTACTCTCCCCCTCTTGATCAATCCCTTGTCCCTCCTTTGCTGAATTCTAAACTGCTCCCAATCCTCACGCTTTATCGACGACCTCCACTTTGCATCAAATACTTTTCGTTGAATTAAGGGCGGTTACGGTGCCACACTGGGTTAGCTCCGCTGCCTCACAGCGCCAGGGACCCGGGTTCGATTCCCGGCTCGGGTCACTGTCTGTGCGGAGTCTGCACGTTCTCCCCGTGTCTGCGTGGGTTTCCTCCGGGTGCTCCGGTTTCCTCCCACAGTCTGAAAGACGTGCTGGTTAGGGGTGCATTGGCCGTGCTAAATTCTCCCTCAGTGTTACCCGAACAGGCGCCGGAGTGTGGCAACTAGGGGGATTTTCACAGTAACTTCATTGCAGCGTTAATGTAAGCCGACTTGTGACACCAATAAATAAACTTTAAACTTCTGCCCCCAATTTCGTTTGTCGGTAATAGTTGGGCCCCTTTTGTTTAAATTTTTGATGTTTATTTATTGGTTAAGGAGCATCAGGAGGAAGGGGAGGGGTGGAGAGGTTTAAGGGGGGGGTCGGATTGTAAAATCCCTACAGTGCTGAAGGAGGCCATTCAGCCCATCAAATCTGCACCAACTCTCTGACAGAGCATCCCACCCAGGCCCTATCTTCGTAACAATGTACATTGACCATGGCGAATCTCCCTAACCTACACAACTTTGGACACTAAGGGACAATTTAGCACGGCCAATCCACCTAACCTACACAACTTTGGACACTATGGGGCAATTTAACATGGCCAATCCACCTAACCTACACAACTTTGGACACTAAGGAGCAATTTAGCATGGCCAATCCACCTAACCTACACATCTTTGGACACAAAGGGGCAATTTAGCATGGCCAATCCACGTAATTTGCAGATCTTTGGACACTAAGGGGCAATTTATCCTGGCCAATCCACCTAACCCGCACATCTTTGGACTGTGGGAGGAAACCGGAGCACCCGGAGGAAACCCACGCAGACACGGGGAGAACGTGCAAACTCCACACAGACAGTGACCCAAGCCGGGAATCGAACCCGGGTCCCTGGCGCTGTGAGGGGCAGTGCTAACCCACTGAGCCATCGTGCTGCCCAAAGTGCGGAGCTGACACAAACTGTTACAGGGCGTCATGTAGAGTACGGAGTCACTGGCGTCTGTTGAGGGGTCTGAGTGTGTGCGAACTATTGGGGGGGTTTCAGTCTGCAAGAGGGTGATCTGTAAACGAGACCTGTTTTACTAGTGCTCCTGTTTTCATAGTAATTACTGTTATTATTGTTCTGCTGAGTTACTGTTATTGGGAAACTTCAGGACTTATTTATATAATGAAGATCCTCCTTTAAACAATATTTTTGACGACCTTATTTGTGATCTGGGGAGGGTGGCGTTGTGTGAGAGAGTTCCCTTCTGGGACCAACATTGCTTCACGAAAATTTGCTCATTTGTCTCACTCGGTTTGGACGGAGCTCAGAATGGAATAGAATCCCTACAGAGAGAGGCCATTCGACCCATCGAGTCTGCACTGACCACAATCCCACCTGGGCCCTATCGTCATAACCCCAGGATTTACCCTAGCTAGTCCCCCTAACACTTTGGTGCCATTTAGCATGGCCAATCCACCTAACCTTCACATCTTTGGACACTAAGGGACAATTTAGCATGGCCAATCCACGTAACCTGCACATCTTTGGACACTAAGGGGCAATTTAGCATGGCCAATCCACCTAACCTACACATCTTTGGACACTAAGGGGCAATTTAGCATGACCAATCCCCCTAACCTACACATCTTTGGACACTAAGGGGCAATTTAGCTTGGCCAATCCACCTAACCTGCACAGCTTTGGACTCTAAGGGGCAAGTTAGCATGGCCAATCCACCTAACCTGCACATCTTTGGACAGTAAGGGGCAATTTAGCATGGCCAATCCACTTAACCTGCACATCTTTGGACTCTAAGGAACAATTTAGCACGGCCAATCCACCTAACTTGCACATCTTTGGACAGTAAGGGGCAATTTAGCATGGCCAATCCACCTAACCCACACATCTTTGGAGTGCGGCGGGAGGAAACCGGAGCACCCGGAGGAAACCCACGCAGACACGACGGGGGGAGAACGTGCAGACGATGCCCCAAACTGGGAATCGGTCGCGGGTCCCTGGCGCTGTGAGACAGCAGTCGGAGAGTCGGCACGGACCAGATGGGCTGAATGGCCTCCTTCTGGCACCGTGGGATTCTCTGGTGGTGCCAACACCGTGATTACAGCAAGGGTGGCGGGGGGCGTGGGGGGAGGCGTGGAGTGGGGGGGCGGGGGTGGTGGTGGGGAGGGTGGGTGGGGGTGGGGTGGTGGGGGTGGGAGGGGTGGAGGAAGTGGGGGTTGGGGGGTGGTGGGGGTGGGAAGGGGGGGGAGGGAGTTGGGGGGTGGGGGGGCACTTTGAGAGAACACAGGAGTGGGGAAAGGCACTACAGAAATGCAAAATCTTTCTTCAATCTAGGCTGAGGCAGTAGTTGCGATGGGAAGTGAGGCCGGGGGGTGGATGAATACTGCATGGGGGTTGGGGAGGTGAGGGGGGGAGGGGGCGGTTTTGGGGAATGAGGGGATTTTCCCTGCTCTAGTAGAGACTGGCGATCTCTTAACTGGAACTGGTTGCAGAATCTGTTCTGTTTAATCATTGACTCTGGAAGCACAATCGCAAAGGAGGAAGTAATTAGCCAGAACTCCTGCCTTGTGAAAGTTGGCCAGCTTACCTTGGGCTTCCTGTTGACAAAACCTAAAAAGGAATTCCCCTCGAAACTGAGATGACGGGCCAGAGATGAGATCACTGGGTGAGGGAAGCCTCTGGAATTTTGCTATAAAAGTAGGAGTTGTCTCCACGGATCCCTCACAAACCCTCCTGCCACCTCCAGCTGAAGATGCCCGCGGAGAGAGACTGCGCCGTCTGCTACTGCCCCTACACCCGAGGGTCCCGGAGCCCCCGCCTCCTTCCGTGCCGGCACACCTTCTGCAGCGAGTGCCTCTGCGCCCTGCTCTCCCTGGCTGAGCCCGGGGGCTCAGGCCTCTGCCAGCTCCTCTGCCCCCTCTGCCGGCGGCCCGCCCAGGCCCGGTGGGAGGGGGGAGCTCCCCCCTTCCCCCTGGACCCCGCCCTCGGGGGGCCGCCGCTGGCGGAAGGACCCCAGGAAGAGGAGGAGGCGGTCGAGGGCACGCCGCGAGACCTCAAGCGAGGGGCCAAGGGTTGGGTGAAGAACCTGAAGAGGAAGCTGGGTCTTTCGAGGCTGGGTCACTCCGGTGGTAAGCATCAGCGCCAGCCGAGGTTCCGTGGGCCTCACGTCTCGGCGAAGAACAAGCAAAGGTTTTGGGCACTGGGTCAACCGAGGGAGGCGGAGAGCAGGCGGGGAGGTAGGAGGCCAGCCAGGATTGGGTTGAATGGGGGAGCAGGCTCGGAGAGCCTCTCCTGCTCATCAAGTGAAAACCATTTAGCGGTTGCGGGGGGTAGGGAGGTAGATGTCAGGAAGTTTGAGTACTTTGCCACACTACCAGGAGGATGTGGATGCTTTGGAGAGGGTACAGAAGAGGTTTGCCAGGATGGTCTGGAGGGTATTAGCTATTTATATAAATGACATTGATGACTATTTGGGGGGGCGAGGATCAGTTAACTCACCAATGACACAACGATCGGCCGGGTGGCTAACAATGAGGTTGAGTGTCTTGGGTTACAGGAAGATATCGACGAGATGGCACAACATCGTGGGCCGAAGGGCCTGTTCTGTGCTGTACTGTTCTATGTTCTATGGTAAAATGGGCGGATAAGTGGCAGATGGAACTTAACCCTGACAAGTATGAGGTGATGCACTTTGGAAGGAATAATTTGACAAGGAAGTAGACTATGAAAGATCTGACACTGAGAAGTTCCAAAGAACAAAGGGACCTTTTGGTGTGTTTGTCCATGGATCTCTGAAGGCGGAAAGGCCGGTTAATAGGGTGGTGAAAAAGGCATATGGCGCACTCGCCTTTATCAATCGGGGTATAGATTACAAAGACAGAGAGGTCAGAGGACAGACAGAAGGTGACGTCACAGGTGGAGAAGGTGGTGAAGAAGGCACATGGCATGCTTGCCTTTATAGGATGGGGAATAGAGTATAAAAGTTGGGGTCTGATGTTGCAGATGTATAGAACGTTGGTTTGGTCGCATTTGGAGTACTGTATCCAGTTCTGGTCGCCGCACTACCAGAAGGACGTGGAGGCTTTGGAGAGAGTGCAGAGGAGGTTTACCAGGATGTTGCCTGGTATGGAGGGGCTTAGTTATGAGGAGAGATTGGGGTAAACTGGGGTTGTTCTCCCTGGAAAGACGGAGGATGAGGGGAGACTTAATAGAGGTGTATAAAATTATGAAAGGCATAGATAGGGTGAACGGTGGGAAGCTTTTCCCCAGGTCGGTGGTGACGTTCACGAGGGGTCATAGGTTCAAGGTGAAGGGGGGGAGGTTTAACACAGATATCAGAAGGACGTATTTTACACAGAGGGTGGTGGGGGCCTGGAATGCGCTGCCAGGCAAGGTGGTGGAGGCGGACACACTGGGAACGTTTAAGACTTATCTGGACAGCCATATGAACGGAGTGGGAATGGAGGGATACAAAAGAATGGTCTAGTTTGGACCAGGGAGCGGCGCGGGCTTGGAGGGCCGAAGGGCCTGTTCCTGTGCTGTATTGTTCTTTGTTCTTTGTTCTTTGTCATGATGGAGTTGTGTAGAACTTTGGTGAGGCCACAGCTGGAGCACTGTGTGCAGTTCTGGTCACCACATTATAGGAAGGACGTGATCCCACTGGAGAGGGTGCAGAGGAGATTCACCAGGATGTTGCCTGGGATGGAACATTTCAGCTATGTGAAGAGGTTGGATAGGCTTGGAGCAGAGAAGACTGAAGGGCGACCTGATCGAGGGGTACAAGATTCTGAGGGGCATGGACAGAGAGGATAAAGAGTAGCTGTTCCCCCTTAGTTGAAGGGTCAGTCACGAGAGGACATAGGTTCAAGGTGAGGGGGGTGGGAGGTTTGGGGGGGATGTGAGGAAAACCTTTATTACCCAGAGGGTGGTGAGGGTCTGGACTGCGCTGCCCGGGGAGGGTGGTGGAGGCAGGTTGAGGTCTCGGAGGAGCGAGATTTCCCCCCAGAACGGGTCCAAGGTTGGAGGGGACTTCAGTTCACATGGTAGAGACTGGGAGAATCTGGGATCGTTCCCCTCGGAGCAGAGCAGGTTCAGGGGGCAGGGGGAGGGGGATTGAATCGAGGCATTCAAAATCCCGAGGTAGGGGAGGCGGGGGGTAGTAAATGAGGAGAACGTGTTTCCCTGGGGCAGGGGGGTGGGTAACCAGAGGGGACACAGGAAAAAGAAGGGAAAAGAACCACAGATCGGAGAGGGGGGAGGAGGGGGGGCGAAGAGATGAAGAGAGTTTATTAGAAACGCAGCGAGTTGTTGTGATCTGGAAGGCGTTGCCTGAAAGGGCGGCGGAAGCAGAGTCAACAGGAGCTTTCAAAGTGGGGGGAATTGGAGGAATAATTGAAGGGGAGAATTTGCAGGGATATGAGGGGGGGGAAAGGTGGGGAGGAGGAGAGGAACTCACAGAAACCCTACAGTACAGAAAGAGGCCATTCGGCCCATCGAGTCTGCACCGACCACAATCCCACCCAGGCCCGACCCCCATATCCCTACATATTTTACCCACTAATCCCTCTAACCTACACATCCCAGGACACTAAGGGGCAATTTTAGCACGGCCAATCAACCTAACCCGCACGTCTTTTGAACTAATTGGGTAGAACGTCCAAAGAGCTAGGACAGACACGATGGGCCGAATGTTTGATTTTACCATCAATATCAATGGGGAATTTGGCTCTGGTGAATTTTTGGGAGTGAGGGCACAATCTGATTTTAGTTTTGTCCTCTTCCAGCTATCCGTGTGACCATGCATGATATGGCTCTCATGGCAAGTTTTCACATCATGTGAAGCGGGTTCTCTGCTGATCGACTGGCCGGCTGGCTAACTAATCCGACCCAAAGCGTGCCAAAACCGGCGGCGGCGAATCCCCGCCCTTCGGCTGCCGAGTGACGTCCCTTTCCAAACAGGAGCTACATTCCACCGGCCGTGGCCCACACCCTCCTGGAAGAGGAGCTGCCTCGCGTTTGACGCACCCTGGCCCAGCCGACAAGCCGAGGCCGGCCAGAACCCAACCAGCTGAAGCCAAGAGGCTGGACTCGGAGGTCGGACACTGCGCGTGGTCACTCCCCAGATCATCGACTGCCAACAAGCCTGGCTCGAAGAAAGTGTCTCAAAACCCACGGCATCATCCTATCAACAGCACCGCCTCGGTAAAGAGTATTGGTCAACTCATCGTAACAGAATCATAGAATCCCTACAGTGCAGAGAGAGACCATTCAGCCCATCGAGCCTGCACCAACAATAATTCCACCCAGGCCCTATCGCTGTAATCCCATGTATTTACCTCGCTAGTCCCCCTGACACTAAGAGGCAATTTAGCATGGCCAATCCCGCTAACCTACACATTTTTGGACACTAAGGATCAATTTAGCATGGCCAATCCACCTAACCTGCACATCTTTGGATACTAAGGATCAATTTAGCATGGCCAATCCCCCTAACCTACACATCTTTGGATACTAAGGATCAACTTAGCATGGCCAATCCCGCTAACCTGTACATCTTGGGACACTAAGGGACAATTTACAGCACGGAAACAGGCCCTTCAGCCCAACTTGTCCATACCGCCCAATTTTTCCCATTAAGCTAGTCCCAATTGCCCCGTTTGGCCCATATCCCTCTATACCCATCTTACCCATGTAACTGTCTAAACGCTTTTTAAAAGACAAAATTGTACCCGCCTCTACTACTACCTTGTTCCAGGCACCCACCACCCTCTGTGTGAAAAATTTGCCCCTCTGGACCCTTTTGTATCTTTCCCCTCTCACCTTAAACCTATGCCCTCTAGTTTTAGACTCCCCTACCTTTGGGAAAAGATATTGACTATCTAGCTGATCCGTGCCCCTCATTATTTTATAGACCTCTATAAGATCACCCCTCAGCCTCCTACGCTCCAGAGAAAAAAGTCCCAGTCTATCCAGCCTCTCCTTATAACTCAATCCATCAAATCCCGGTAGCATCCTAGTAAATCGTTTCTGCACTCTTTCTAGTTTAATAGTAATTTAGCACGGCCAATCCACCTAACCAGCATGTCTTTCGGACTGTGGGAGGAAACTGGAGCACCCGGAGGAAACCCATGCAGACACGGGGAGAATGGTCAAACCCCTCACAGACAGTGACCCAAGCCGGGAATCGAACCTGGGTCCTTGGCGCTGTGAGGCAGCAGTGCAAACCACTGTGTCACCCATAGCTTGAAGGGAACTGATAAGAATGTCAAGTCTAGGGTTGTTCCAAAGAGTCTTCGGGCCTAGGGGAGGCAATGGCCTAGTGGTTTTATCGCTGGACTATTAATTCAGCAACTCAGCTCATGTTCTGGGGGACCTGGGTTTGAATCCCCGCCACGGCAGACAGTGGAATTTGAATTCAATGGAAAAATATCTGGAATTAAGAATCTACTGATGATCGATTGTCGGGAAAAACCCATCTGGTTCCTTTCGGGAAAGAAATCTGCCGTCCTTACCTGGGTCTGGCCTACATGTGACTCCAGAGCCAATGTGGTTGACTCTCAACTGCCCTCCAAGGCCCACTTCACTTCTACTAAATGGAGACTGGTGTTAACCTTTTATGCGTGTTTGTAGTTGGCATTGAAAAGTTGCTTTCGTTTTTCTGAGGTTGGAGGTGGGTGGAGTGAGGAGTGGGGAGTGGGGTCGGGGGTCGGGGGTCAGGGGTCGGGGTCAGGGGTCAGGGATGGGGGTCGGGGGTGGGGGTGTGGTGTGCAATGTTTGTGCCGGATTTCGCAGCAAGTCTCACCCATTGGCACGCCACCTCTGCTCCCTATCGCACGCCGCACCCCCTCTACCCACCATTGCCGTGATTGGAACACAAGCCAAAACAGGCTATTACCTGACGGCACGGCCCTGCCAACGTGGACGGGCTTGTTTATGTGAGTGGTGCCTTCGCGTTGCCATGGCAGCGGCTTGCTTCCCAAGCTGTGGGAGCATTTCCAAAATCTGTTAGTCATCAACGTGACTCAAGAACTTCCCACGCCCGGGACAAATCCTGTTAATGTTTAGTCAGCGGTTTAGCCAACCAGGTTACCAAATGCTCCAAAACACAGACACCGTCTCTCTCCAGGCCTCAAGACCCTGCAGTAGGCCTCAACCTGGGGCCTGAGCCACAGACTGGGCCCACGGGGATCTATTCTGAAGCGTCCTGTCGGACAGGGCCAAGGGATAAAAATAGCTCAATCTAAAATTGATTCATGATGTAATTGGGGTAGTTGCCAACATTTTATTGTCCATGCACCTGGAGATTTTTATCACATGACTTTTTTTTTGGCTCCAACAACCACCTCAACCAGTCAAATAGAACATGGAACATAGAACAGTCCAGCACAGAACAGGCCCTTTGGCCCTTGATGTTGTGCTGAGCTTTGTCCGAAACCAAGATCAAGCTATCCCACTCCCTATCATCCTGGTGTGCTCCATGTGCCTATCCAATAACCGCTTGAAAGTTCCTAAAGTGTCTGACTCCATTCCACACCCCAACCACTCTCTGGGTAAAGAACCTACCTCGGACATCCCTCCTATATCTCCCACCACGAACCTTATAGTTATGCCCCCCAGTAACAGCTACATCCACCCGAGGAAATAGTCTCTGAACGTCCACTCTATCTATCCCCCTCATCATTTTATAAACCTCTATTAAGTCTCCCCTCAGCCTCCTCCACTCCAGAGAGAACAGCCCCAGCTCCCTCAACCTTTCCTCATAAGACCTACCCTCCAAACCAGGCAGCATCCCGGTAAATCTCCTCTGCGCTCTCTCCAATGCTTCCACATCCTTCTTATAGTGAGGTGACCAGAACTGCACACAATATTCCAAATGTGGTCTCACCAAGGTCCTGTACAGTTGCAGCATAATCCCACGGCTCTTAAACTCAAACCCCCTGTTAATAAACGCTAAATAGCCCCTTTTCCCACCACCAGCCATTAAATACCTAGAACATAGATCAGTGCAGCACAGGAACAGGCCCTTCGGCCCACCATGTTGTGCCCAACATGACGCCAAATTAAACTAGCCCCTTCTGCCTGCCCTTGGTCCGTATCCCTCTATTCCTCGCATATTCCTGTGCTTATCTAAAAGACCCTTAAACGCCCCTATCGTATCCCCCTCCACCACCAACCCCGGCAGTGCGTTCCAGACACCAACCACTCTCTGTGTCAAAAAACTTGCCCCTCACATCTCCTTTGAACTTTCCCCCCCCTCACCTTCAGTCCGTGTCCCCCTAGTATTAGACATTTCAACTCCGGGGGAAGAAAGATTCTGACTGTCAACCCTATCTGTGCCTCTCATCATTTTATAGACTTCTATCGGGTCTCCCCTCAGCCTCCGCCGCTCCAGAGAAAACAACCCTAGTTTGTCCAGCCTCTCCTTGTAGCTCATCCCCCTCTAATCCAGGCAGCATCCTGGTAAACCTCTTCCACACCCTCTCCAAAGCCTCCACATCCTTCCTGTTAGGTGGAGACCAGAATTGAATGTGGTACTATTGCAGAGTCCACTGGTTAAAAGAATGGTCAAATTGAGCGATTTGATATGTGCTGCTACCTGGGTCACCACCCCCCCCACCCTCCACCAACCCCCCTCCCCCCCCCCCGCACCACCATCACCCTCCCCACCCCTCCACCCTCACGCAACCCCTACCTGCCCGATTGTGTCTCCCCTCAGCTTCTGCTGAGCAAAGTGAAGAGGGAAAATACAGCAGCAGTTTTACAGCCTCTTCAGTATTATCTTACGTTTGGTAATAAATTGCTTTTGTGGAATTAGCCAGCACTGTGAATGCAATTTTACTGTAAATGTGTCCAATCTGTATGAAACTGGAAGAGCTAATTATTGTGTATTTAATTGTTATTTAAAAAAATATATAGAAAAGAAAATTGTGAAGCATCTTTGCAGTTCTTTCGTTGCTTTTAGAAGGTAAAGGGTTATGGGGATGATGGGGCTAAAAGGAATTGAACTGTCCAATCAGCCGTGATAGTATTAGAGGTACACAGCACGGAAACAGGCTCTTTGGCCCACCATGGCGACCAGGTTTCCGAAACTGAACTAGTTCCATTTGTCCGTGTTTGGCCCATATCCCTCTAAACCTTTCCCATCCATGTCCCGAGAATCATAGAATCCTTACAGTACAGAAGGAGGCCATTCAACCCATCAAGTCTGCACCGGCTCTCTGACAGAGCATCCCACTCAGGCCCTATCCCCGTAACCCCATTATTTACCCTGCTAATTTCCCCGAGCTTGCACGTCTTTGGACACGAAGGCACAATTTGGCATGGCCAATCCACCTAACCTGCACGTCTTTGGACATTAAGAGGCAATTTAGCATGGCCAATCCACCTAACCTGCACGTCTTTGGACATTAAGAGGCAATTTAGCATGGCCAATCCACCTAACCTGCACGTCTTTGGACATTAAGGGGCAATTTAGCACGGCCAATCCACCTAACCAGCACATCTTTGGACATTAAGGGGCAATTTAGCATGGCCAATCCACCTAACCTGTACATCTTTGGACACTAAGGGGCAATTTAGCATGGCCAATCCACCTAACCTGCACATCTTTGGACACTAAGGGGCAATTTAGCATGGCCAATCCACCTAACCTGCACATCTTTGGACAGTAAGGGGACAATTTAGCATGGCCAATCCACCTAACCTGCACATCTTTGGACACTAAGGGGCAATTTAGCATGGCCAATCCACCTAACCTGTACATCTTTGGACACTAAGGGGCAATTTAGCATGGCCAATCCACCTAACCTGCACATCTTTGGACAGTAAGGGGCAATTTAGCATGGCCAATCCACCTAACCTGTACATCTTTGGAGTGTGGGTGGAAACCAGAGCACCCGGAGGAAACCCACGCAGACACGGGGAGAACCTGCATAGAACACAGAACATAGAACATTACAGCGCAGTACAGGCCCTTCGGCCCTCGATGTTGCGCCGACCAGTGAAACCAATCTAAAGCCCCTCTAACCTACACGATTCCAATATCATCCATATGTTTATCCAATAACCATTTAAAAGCCCTTAATGTTGGCGAGTCCACTACTGCTGCAGGCAGGGCATTCCACGCCCTTACTACTCTCTGAGTAAAGAACCTACCTCTGACATCTGTCCTATATCTATCACCCCTCAATTTAAAGCTATGTCCCCTCGTGCTAGCCATCACCATCCGAGGAAAAAGGCTCTCACTATCCACCCTATCTAATCCTCTGATCATCTTGTGTGCCTCTATTAAGTCACCTCTTAACCTTCTTCTAACGAAAACAGCCTCAAGTCACTCAGCCTTTCCTCATAAGACCTTCCCACCATCCTGGTAAATCTCCTCTGCACCCTTTCCAATGCTTCCACATCTTTCCTATAATACGGCGACCAGAACTGTACGCAATACTCCAAATGCGGCCGCACCAGAGTTTTGTACAGTTGCAGCATGACCTCCTGGCTCCGAAACTCAATCCCTCTACCAATAAAAGCTAACACTCCGTACGCCTTCTTAACAACCCTATCAACCTGGGTGCCAACTTTCAGGGATCTCTGCACATGGACACCAAGATCCCTCTGTTCATCCACACTACCAAGTATCTTACCATTAGCCCAGTACTCTGTAATCCTGTTACTCCTTCCAAAGTGGATCACCTCACACTTTTCCGCATTAAACTCCATTTGCCACCTCTCAGCCCAGCTCTGCAGCTTATCTGTGTCCCTCTGTAACCTGCCACTTCCCTCCGCACTGTCTACAACTCCACCGACTTTAGTGTCATCCGCAAATTTACTAACCCATCCTTCCACGCCCTCATCCAGGTCATTTATAAAAATGGCAAACGGCAGTGGGCCCAAAACAGATCCTTGCGGTACACCACTAGTAACTGAACTCCAGGATGAACATTTCCCATCAACCACCACCCTCTGTTTTCTTACAGACTCCACGCAGACAGTGACCCGAGCCGGGAATCGAACCCGGGTCCCTGGGGCAGCAGTGCTAACCACCGTGCCACCCCAAAAATATCTTTTAAAATGTTGCAATTATATGACAGAGCAGGCTTGATGGGCAGAATGGCCTACTCCTGGCCCGATGAACCGCAATGCTGCCTATTCTGAGGGTCGGGAAATCTACCCTCCCAGACCCACTTAAAACAAAATGAAACCAGTTTTTTATTTACATTCGTTCACCTCTGGCGATGCTCTCGGTTTGGGAGGCCTGAGATATCTGTGACTTTTTAACTATTAATTCGTGGTTCATGGGCATCGTTGGCTTGGCCAGTCTTTATTGCCCATCCCTAGTTGCCCCTGAACTGAGTGTCTCACCCGGCCATTTCAGAGGTCAGTCGAGAGTCAACCACATTGCCGTGGGTTTTTTTTGATTTGGTTTGATTTGATTTATTATTGTCACATGTATTGGGATACAGTGAAAAGTATTGTTTCTTGCGCGCTATACAGACAAAGCATACCGTTCATAGAGTACATAGGGGAGAAGGATTTGATTTATTATTGTCACATGTATTGGGATACAGTGAAAAGTATTGTTTCTTGCGCGCTATATAGACAAAGCATACCGTTCATAGAGAAGGAAACGAGAGAGTGCAGAATGTAGTGTTACACTCATAGCTAGGGTGTAGAGAAAGATCAACTTAACAGGTTCATTCAAAAGTCTGACGGCAGCAGGGAAGAAGCTGTTCTTGAGTCGGTTGGTACGTGACCTCAGACTTTTGTATCTTTTTCCCGAAGGTGGAAGAGAGAATGTCCGGGGTGCGCAGGGTCCTTGATTATGCTGGCTGCTTTTCCCGAGGCAGCGGGAAGTGTAGACAGAGTCAATGGATGGGAGGCTGGTTTGCGTGATGGATTGGGCTACATTCACGACCTTTTGTAGTTCCTTGCGGTCTTGGGCAGAGCAGGAGCCATACCAAGCTGTGATACAACCAGAAAGAATGCTTTCTATGGTGCATCTGTAAAAGTTGGTGAGAGCCGTAGCTGACATGCCAAATTTCCTTAGTCTTCTGAGAAAGTTGGGGCGTTGGTGGGGCTTTCTTAACTATAGTGTTGGCATGGGGGGAACAGGACAGGTTGTTGGTGATCTGGACGCCTAAAAACTTGAAGCTCTCGACCATTTCCAGTTCGTCCCCATTGATGTAGATTGGGACATACCCTCCGCTATGCTTCCTGAAGTCGATGACAATCTCCTTCGTTTTGTTGACAGTGAGGGAGAGATTATTGTCACCGCACCAGTTCACCAGATTCTCTATCTCATTCCTGTACTCTGTCTCATCACATGTAGACCAGACCGGGTAAAGACACAGATTTCCTTCCCTAAAGGACATTAGTGAACCAGATGGGTTTTTCAGACATTCGACAACGGTTTCATGGTCATCAGTAGATTCTTAACTCCAGATATTTTTTATTGAATTCAAATTCCACCATCTGCCGTGGCGGGAATCGAACCCGGGTCCCCAGAACATGAGCTGAGTTTCTGGATTAATAGTTTAGCGATAATACCACCAGGCCATCGCCTCCTCTGGGGGAGGAGATACAAACATACAAAACAGGAACAGGAATAGGAGGCCATTCGGCCCCTCAAGCGTGCTCTGCCATTCAAAAGAATCACTCAGTAAGTTCCACATTCCCACCGAGCCCCAATAACCTTTGATTCTCTGACCTAGCAAGAATCTATCCACCTCCAACTCAAAAATATTCAAATGACCCTGTCCTCTGCCATCACCTTCTGAGGCCCGAATTTGACACTGAACCAGTCAAAGTTCATGGGGTCAAAGGGCGCATTGGAATGTTGGGGAGACCATTCAGCCCCTCTGGCCTACCTCAATTAGATCATGGTTGATATCTATCTTAACTCCATCTACCCACCTTCGTACCGAGCTGCCACAATCCCTCATCTGAATCCACCAAGGACATTCCCAGTGACTGTGACAAAGGTAACCTTGCCCTCTTTCCCCTTATTTTTATTTATTTATTAGTGTCACAAGTCAGCTTACATTAACACTGCAATGAAGTTACTGTGAGAATCCCCGTAGTCGCCACACTCCGGCGCCGGTTCGGGGAACACTGAGGGAGAATTTAGCACGGCCAACGCACCCTAACCAGCACGTCTTTCAGACTGTGGGAGGAAACCGGAGCACCCGGAGAAAACCCACGCAGACACGGGGAGGACGTGCAGACTCCACACAGACAGTGACCTGAGCCGGGAATCGAACCCGGGCGCTGTGAGGCAGCAGTGCTAACCACTGTGCCGCCCATAGTTTGAAGGGGACTGATAAGAATGTCAAGCCTAGGGTTGTTCCAAACGGTCTTTGGCCCGAGGAAGGAGGCAGAGGAGGCGGTGGCCTGGTGGTATTATCGCTAGACTATTAATCCAAAAACTCAGCTAATGTTCCGGGGAACCCGGGTTCGAATCCCGCCACGGCAGATGGTGGAATTTGAATTCAATAAAAAATATCTGGAATTAAGAACCTTGGGGCGGGCACGGTGGCACAGTGGTTAGCCCTGCTGCCTCACAGTGCCAGGGACATGGGTTCAATTCTGGCCTTGGGTGACTCTCTCTGTGGACAAAGAACAAGGAACAAAGAAAATTACAGCACAGGAACAGGCCTTTCGGCCCTCCAAGCCCGCACCGACCATGCTGCCTGACTTAACTAAAACCCCTACCCTTCCGGGGACCATCGTCTGCACATTCTCCCCGTGTCTGCGTGGGTTTCCTCTGGGTGCTCCTGTTTCCTCCCACAGTCCAAAGATGTGCAGGTCAGGTGGATTGGCCATGCTAAATTGCCCCTTGTGTCCAAAGATGTGCAGGTCAGGTGGATTGGTCATGCTAAATTGCCCCTTAGTGTTCAAAGATGTGTAGGTTAGGTGGATTGGCTATGCTAAATTGCCCTTTCGTGTCCAAAGATGTGCGGGTTAGGTGGATTGGCCATGCTAAATTGCCCCTTAGTGTCCAAAGATGTGCAGGTTAGGTGGATTGGCCATGCTAAATTGCCCCTTAGTGTCCAAGGATGTGCAGGTTAGGGGGATTGGCCATGCTAAATTGTCCCTTAGTGTCCAAAGATATGCAGGTTAGGTGGATTGGCCATGCTAAATTGCCCCTTAGTGTCCAAAGAGGTGTAGGTTAGGGGGATTTGCCATGCTAAATTGCCCCTTAGTGTCCAAAGGGGTGTAGATTAGGGGGATTGGCTATGCTAAATTGCCCCTTAGTGTCCAAAGGGGTGTAGGTTAGGTGGATTGGCCATGCTAAATTGCCCCTTAATGTCCAAAGATGTGTAGGTTAGGGGGATTGGCCATGCTAAATTGCCCCTTAGTGTCCAAAGGGGTGTAGGTTAGGTGGATTGGCCATGCTAAATTGTCCCTTAGTGTCCAAAGAGGTGTAGGTTAGGGGGATTACTGGGGTAAATACGTGGTGTTATGGGGATACGGCTTGGGTAAAATAAAAAGGTGGGTTGGTTCAATCTCGATGGGCTGAATGGCCTCCTCCTGCACTGTAGGGATCCTATGTAAGTAGCTCAGGGAGAATCGCCATTTGAGACGTGGCATGGCGGGGGACAGAACTGTGGGTGGGGCTCAGTGGGAGACTGGAGAGGTTGGGACTGTTCTCCTGGGAGAAGAGAAGGCTAAGAGGAGATTTGATGGAGATGTTCAAAGTCGCGCGGGGGGGCTGGACAGAGTAGAAACTGTTCCCGCTCGTAAAAGGACCGAGAACAGGCGGGCAGGGATTTAAAGCGATTTGCAAAAGAAGCGAATGCTTTGCGAGATAAAAGTTTTGCGCCCAGCGAGTGAGTTGGGGGTCTGGAACCCACTGCCTGGAAGTGCGGTGGAGGTAGGTTCAATCGAGGCGTTCGAGAGGGTGTTAGCTGTTTACGATTTACTTCGATGATTTGGAGTTGGGGACCAAGTGCAGTGTGTCAAAATTCACAGATGACACTAAGATGAGTGGCAGAGCAAAGTGTGCAGAGGACGCTGCAAAGGGATATCGATAGTCTAAGTGAGTGGGCGAGGGTCTGGCAGATGGAGTACAATGTTGGTAAATGTGAGGTCATCCATTTTGGTCGGAATAACAGCAAAATGGACTATTACTTAAATGGTAAAAAATTGCAGCATGCTGCTGTGCAGAGGGACCTGGGTGTCCTTGTGCAGGAATCTCAAGGAGTTGGTTTGCAGGTGCAGCAGGTAATTAAGAAGGCAAATGCAATTTTGCCCTTCATTGCTAGAGGGATGGAGTTTAAAAACAGCGAGGTTATGTTGCAGCTGTATAAGGTGCTGGGTGAGGCCACACCTGGAGTACTGTGTACAGTTTTGGTCTCCTTACTTGAGAAAGGATATACTAGCACTGGAGGGGGTGCAGAGGAGATTCACTCGGTTGATTCCGGAGTTGAGAGGGTTGGCTTATGAGGAGAGACTGAGTAGACTGGGGCTATACTCATTGGAATTCAGAAGAATGAGGGGAGATCTGATCGAAACATATAAGATTATGAAGGGAATAGACAAGATAGAAGCAGGGAAGTTGTTCCCACTGGCGGGTGAAACTAGAACTAGGGGGCATGGCCTCAAAATAAGGGTGAGCAGATTTAGGACTGAGTTGAGAAGGAACTTCTTCACCCAAAGGGTTGTGAATCTGTGGAATTCCCTGCCCAGTGAGGCTACCTCGTTGAATGTTTTTAAGGCAAGGATAGATAGATTTTTGAACAGTAAAGGAATTAAGGGTTATGGTGAGCGGGTGGGTAAGTGGAGCTGAGTCCACGAAAAGATCAGCCATGATCTTATTGAATGGCGGGGCAGGCTCGAGGGGCCAGATGGCCTACTCCCGCTCCTAGTTCTTATGTTCTTACGATTGTTTGAATAGAAACAGCGAGCAGGGGTGACGGGGGAAAAGGCAGGGGATGCCCCTTTGGAGAGCTGGTACAGACACCGATGGGCCGAATGGCCTCCTCCTGCCCCGTAACGATTCTGTGATCCCATGAAGGAAGATAACTCCACCAGATTGTAAAGCCTACTGACTCAGAATGGCTACATGCAGAGTCTCGGGTTCGTGAACCTATTGCACAAGAAACAAAATCACCCACTTGGCACAGGTTCTGGGGCCTATGTAGACAGTTAGACAGCCAGCACACGCTTTCTCACACAGAGAAATGTTGCTTATAGACACGTATCTGCCCACTCGGGGCTGGCAGTGTGACTCACCCTGAGAGTGAGTGCTGAGTGTGGCATTTCGCAAAGGTTCAAGACTACTTCCAGGCAGGCATTCAGAAAAGGCCTCGTATCCATAGCAACGGCTTAACAGGAAAGCAAGTTTCAAGTTGATGATTAACTGTTGAGTCTCTCGGTTCAAGGCAAAGGTTTTTTTTGAAAGTTTATTTATTGGTGTCACAAGTCGGCTTACATTAACACCGCAATGAAGTTACTGTGAAAATCCCCCGGTTGCCACACTCTGGCGCCTGTTCGGGTAACACCGAGGGAGAATTTAGCACGGCCCAATCCACCCTAACCTCCCAGTCTTTCGGACTGTGGGAGGAAACCCACGCAGACATGGGGAGAATGTGCAGACTCCGCACAGACAGTGACCCAAGGCCGGGAATCGAACCCAGGTCCCCGGCCACTGTGAGGCAGCAGTGCTAACCCACTGCGCCGCCCATAGTTTGAAGGGGATTGATAAGAATGTCAAGTCGAGCGTTGACAGTCTTTGGGCCAAGGAAGGAGGCAGGAGAGGTGATGGCCTAGTGGTATTATCGCCCGACTATTAACCCAGGAACCCAGCTCATGTTCTGGGGGACCCGGGGTTCGAATCCCCACCACGGCAGATGGTGGAATTTGAATTCAATTTTAAAAAATCTGGAATTGAGAACCTGCTGATGACCCATTGTCGGAAAAACCCATCTGGTTCCCTTTAGGGAAGGAAATCTGCCGTCCTTACCCGGTCTGGCCTACATGTGACTCCAGAGCCACAGCCAATGTGGTTGACTCTCAACTGCCCTCCCAAGGGCAACTAGGGATGGGCAATAAATGCTGGCCCAGCCAGCGACGCCCGTGTCCCATGGATGTATAAAAATGTCAGACAATGTATAAAGTTTGATCATATAGAAGGAGCCCATTGCCCCTATGCTAGTTCTCACTAAGTGCTGTCTACTCAGGCTCAAATTCCTGCTCCATCTCTCATTTTCTACAATTTCCCTTTGATCACTGTTTAGCATTCTATAGTAAGAAGTTTAACAACACCAGGTTAAAGTCCAACAGGTTTATTTGGTAGCAAAAGCCACACAAGCTTTCGAGGCTCTGAGCCCCTTCTTCAGGTGGTCTATATCAATCACTGTTGCATGACTTTCAAACAAGCTCCTAATCTTTCAATATGTATTAAGTTTGAGTTTTAAGTTTATTTATTAGTGTCACAAGTAGGCTTACATTAACACGAAGGGGGGCGCGGTAGCACAGTGGTTAGCACTGCTCCTTCACAGCTCCAGGGTCCCGAGTTCGATTCCCGGCTTGGGTCACTGTCTGTGTGGAGTTTGCACATTCTCCTCGTGTTTGCGTGGGTTTCCTCCGGGTGCTCCGGTTTCCTCCCACAGTCCAAAGATGTGCGGGTTAGGTTGATTGGCCATGCTAAAATTGCCCCTGAGAGGCATAGGTTAGAGGGATTAGCGGGTAAATATGTGGGGGTAGGGCCTGGGTGGGATTGTGGTCGGTGCAGACTTGATGGGCCGAATGGCCTCCTTCTGCACTGTAGGGTTCTATGGTTTGGAACACTGCAGTGAAGTTACTGTGAAAATCCCCCAGTCGCCACACTCCGGCGCCTGTTGGGGTAACACTGAGGGAGAATTTAGCACGGCCAATGCACCCTAACCCGCACATCTTTCGGACTGTGGGAGGAAACCGGAGCACCCGGAGGAAACCCACTCAGACACGGGGAGAACGTGCAGACTCCACACAGACAGTGACCCAAGGCCGGGAATCGAACCCTGGTCCCCGGCGCTGTGGGGCAGCAGTGCCAACCCGCTGCGCCACCCCTGCCACCCATATCCTTTGACAGCACCTTCCAAACCCGCAACCTCTACCCTCTAGGAGGACGAGGGCAGCAGATACCTGGGAACGCCACCACCCTGATAGGTTCCCCTCCGAGTCACTCGCCATCCCGACTTGGAAAGATATCGGTCGTCCTTCACTGTGGCTGAGGTCAAAATCCCGGAACTCCCTCCCTAACAGCACTGTGGGTGTACCTACACCTCACGGGGACTGCGGCGGGTTCAAGATGGCGGCTCACCCGCCACCTTCTCAAGGGGCAATTAGGGATGCGCGGGGTCTAGCATGTCCCACGAAAGAATTGGAAAAATTGGTGTGGATTTTAATTGAGGTCTTTCAGTTCCTGACTGACCCGAGGGAATTCCCAACCGAACTCAGAAACAAACTATTCGTAATGTGAAAGACTAGGGGGTGATTTTCCAGTCCCGCACACTCAAATGCAGAGCGGGGGGAGTGGGGTTGGGGGGGGGTAGCTGGAGAATTGTAGAGGAAGGGGCCTAGCGTGTTTAGCGCCAGCTAGAACCCCCTTTGGGGTACAGCACCCCCACACCACGACCCATAGAACCATAGAAAATTACAGCTCAGAAACAGGCCTTTTGGCCCTTCTTGTCTGCGGCCGAACCATTTTATGCCTAGTCCCAATGACCTGCACTTGGACCATATCCCTCCACACCCCTCTCATCCATGAACCCGTCCAAGTTTTTCTTAAATGTCAAAAGTGCATTTACCACTTTATCCGGCAGCTCATTCCACACTCCCACCACTCTCTGCGTGAAGAAGCCCCCCCCCCTAATATTCCCTTTAAACTTTTCTCCTTTCACCCTTAACCCATGCCCTCTGGGTTTTTTCTCCCTTAGCCTCAGTGGAAAAAGCCTGCTTGCATTCACTCTATCTATACCCATCAAAATCTTATACACCTCTGTCAAATCTCCCCTCAATCTTCTACGCTCCAGGGAATAAAGTCCCAACCTATTCAATCTCTCTCTGTAACTCAGCTTCTCAAGTCCCGGCAACATCCTTGTGAACCTTCTCTGCACTCTTTCAACCTTATTTACATCCTTCCTGTAACTAGGTGACCAAAACTGTACACAATACTCTAAATTCGGCCTCACCAATGCCTTATATAACCTTACCATAACACTCCAACTTTTATACTCGATACTCCGATTTATAAAGGCCAATGTACCAAAGGCACTCTTTACGACCCTATCCACCTGTGACGTCACTTTTAGGGAATTCTGTACCTGTATTCCCAGATCCCTCTGTTCAACTGCACTCTTCAGAGTCCTACCATTTACTCTGTACGTTCTTCTTTGGTTTGTCCTTCCAAAGTGCATTATCTCACACTTGTCTGCGTTAAATTCCATGCCCAGCTAGGGCAGGAATAAGGTTACCTGACTGACATATTCATTTAAATATGCAATGTCAATTTCAAACCGGATTCTCCCTGCTCCCGGGATTCCCTAACCCTCGGGCACAGCGGGAATCCGGCGCAGACCATTCCTGCTCTCCACAAACGGAGACCAGGAGTGGGATTTTCCTCAACTGGCCTTGGTTTCGGGGAGATTAGCAGGGTGGATATGTGGGGTTACGGGGATAGGGTGGGATTGTTGATGCTGCAGGCTCGATGGGCTGAATGGCCTCCTTCTGCGCTGTAGGGATTCTATGATAAATCGGTTAGGATTATATTCACTGGAGTTTGGAGTTTGGAAGAGTGAGAGGGGGAATCCCATAGAAACTTATAAAATTCTAACGGCGTTAGACAGGGTAGATTCAGAAAGAATGTTCCTGATGGTGGGGGGAGTCCAGAACTGGGGGGGTCATAGTTTGAGGATAAGGGGGTAAACCTTTTAGAACTGAGGTGAGGAGAAATTTCTTCACCCAGAGGGTGGTGAATGTGTGGAATTCACTTCCACAGAAAGTAGTTGAGGCCAAAACGTTGTGTGATTTCAAGAAGAAATTAGATATCGCTCTTGGGGCATGCTAAATTGCCCCTTCGTGTCCTGAGGTGTGATAGGTTAGAGGGATTAGCAGGGTAACTAAGCGGGGATCGGGCCTGGGTGGGATTGTGGTCGGTGCAGACTCGAAGGGTGGAATGACCTCCCTCTGCACTGTCGGGATTCTATGATTTCTAAGATTTCTTTGACCCTAAGCCCCTTCCCCCGCATCCCTCGTCCACAGAATCGGCCCAGTGAACTTTCTCTGAACTGCTGCTCACTCCAGTGTGTACCTTCTCAATTTAGGAGGTTAGGCCCCTAGAACAAAGTGGGGCGGCACGGTGGCACAGTGGGTTAGCACTGCTGCTCCACAGCTCCAGGGTCCCGGGTTCGATTCCCGGCTCGGGTCACTGTCTGTGTGGAGTTTGCACACTCTCCCCGTGTCTGCGTGGGTTTCCTCCGGGTGCTCCGGTTTCCTCCCACAGTCCAAAGATGTGCGGGTTAGGTTGATTGGCCAGGTTAAAAAAATTGCCCCTTGATGATCTATGATGATTTCTACGAACAAAGACTGCCTTAACTTTAGCCCGGCTGGGGATTGGCACTTTGCAAAGAGCAATAATTAGTAAAGGGATCAAAGGATATGGGGGAAAGGGGGGGAAGGGGGGGGGGGATCAGGATATTGAATTCGATTATCAACCATGATCAAGATGAATGGCGGAGCTGTCCTTGGTTTCGGGAGGAAACCGGAGCACCCGGAGGAAACCCACGCAGACACGGGGAGAATGGCCCTACTTCTGCTTCTAGTTTCCATGCTTCTACCTTTGGTAACACTCCAGTTAATATTGCAGAGGAGCTCAAGAAGACTGGGAGCTGCAAACAGGACCTGTTTGCCCTGTTTCTGCTGATGTGTAAAACAAGGGGGCCCCGGGGATTAAGAGATGTGGAAAATCACAGGCTTCTACTGGGCAGGTCCCTCGGGTGACAACTGGCATCATCGTCAGAGACACAAGGACTCAGCAGTCTCTGCTGCGATCCAGATTGCCAACGGTCGACTCTGAGAGACGGGCTCGGACATTCAGCCCCTCGCCACCCAGCCTTGGGGGGCCCGGTCACTGAACGAGGGCCCCAACCGTTCCGTCAGCGGGTTACGCTTGTCCCGGCACTCCCAAAACCCTCGCCCTGCTCCCAGCTGCGGAAGGTAAGCACTGGGGAACATGTGGCCACTTGTTCCGATGCGAGCGGGAAACTATTTATTGGTCTTTGCAACGTGCCAATCCCCGGCCGGGCTAAAGTTAAGGCAGGCTTTGTTCTAGGGGCCTAACCTCCTAAATTGAGAAGGTACGCACTGGAGTGAGCGGCACTTCAGAGAAAGTTCACTGGGCCGATTCTGTGGGTGAGGGATGCGTGTGGGAAGGGGCTTAGGGTCAAAGAAATCTTAGAAATCATAGAATCCCTACAGTGCAGAAGGAGGCCATTCCGCCCTTCGAACCTGCACCGACCACAATCCCACCCAGGCCCGATCCCCGCTTAGTTACCCTGCTAATCCCTCTAACCTATCACACCCCGGGATAATTAATTTAGCATGTCCAATCAACCTAACCCGCACGTCTTTCGGACTGTGGGAGGAAACCGGAGCACCCGGAGGAAACCCACGCAGACACGGGGGGGAGAACGTGCTGACTCCACACAGACAGTGACCCGAGGCCGGGAATCGAACCCGGGTCCCTGGAGCTGTGAGGCAGCAGCGCTAACCCACTGTGCCACCGTGCCGCCCATCACCGTCCTCGATGATGCTACCTGGACAAGAATGTGTGGCACGGTGGCACAGCGGGTTAGTGCTGCTGCCTCACGGTGCCAGGGACCCGGGTTCGATTCCCGGCTCGGGGTCACTGTCTGTGTGGAGTTTGCACATTCTCCCCGTGTCTGCGTGGGTTTCCTCCGGGTGCTCCGGTTTCCTCCCACAGGAAAGACGTGCTGGTTAGGGGTGCATCGGCCGTGCTAAATTCTCCCTCAGTGTTACCCGAACAGGAGCCGGAGTGTGGGCGACTAGGGGGATTTTCACAGTAACTTCACTGCAGTGTTAATGTAAGCCTTACTTGTGACACTAATAAATAAAAACTTTTTTAAAACTTTGAAAAGTAAACAGGCGGAGGCCATTCAGTCCCTCGGCTCTGCTCCCCCATTGGATGCTCTCATTGTGGCCTGAACACCATGGGTGGGATTTTACGGCCTTGCTCGAGCGGGACTGGAAAATCCTGCCCAAGGACAGCGGACCTTTCCATTGACCACACTCGTCCATTCCGATCCCGTGGCGGGCGGGACGGGAGAATTCGGGAGCACGTTGCTGACCATACCCCCCAACCCCCCCACCCCCCCCGCAACCCCACCCCCCTGACCTCCACCGCCGCCCCCCCGCCGATAACCTTTCACCCCTTCCCCGTCGCCCACAAATCTGTCCAGCTCCGCCTTGAATATATACGATGACCCAGAATTCACCGCTCGCGAGGGGGAGAATTCCAAAGATTAATGGCGATGGGAAAAGTGCTGGAAAATGGGAATGGATGAAAGTTTTAAAGTTTACTTATTAGTGTCACAAATAGGCTAACATTGACACGGCAATGAAGTTACTGTGAAAACCCCCTTCTGTATCAGCCTGCCATAAGACCATAAGACATAGGAGCAGAATGAGGCCACTCGGCCCATCGAGTCTGCTCTGCCATTCAATCATGGCTGATATGATTCTCATAGAATCCTACAGTGCAGGAAGAAGCCATTCGGTCCACCAGGTCTGCACCGACCACAATCCGGCCAGGCTCTATCCCCATAACCACGTGTATTTACTCTACTTAGGCCCCCTGATACTAAGGCAATAATGGCAATTTAGCATGGCCAATCCACCTAACCTGTACATCTTTGGACACTCAGGGGCAATTCAGCATGGCCAATCCCTACAACCCTCCCTATCTCTGTAACCTCCTCCAGCCCCCACACCCCCGCCCTATCTCTGTAACCTCCTCCAGCCCCCACACCCCTCCCTATCTCTGTAACCTCCTTCAGCCCCTACACCCCTCCCTATCTCTGTATCCTCCTCCAACCCCTACACCCCTCCCTATCTCTGTAACCTCCTCCAGCCCCCACACCCCCGCCCTATCTCTGTAACCTCTTCCAGCCCCTACACCCCTCCCGATCTCTGTAACCTCCTCCAGCCCCTACACCCCCTCCCTATCACTGTAATCTCCTCCAGCCCCCTACACCCCTCCCTATCTCTGTAACCCCCTCCAGCCCTCTACAACCCTTCCCATCTCTGTGACCTGCTCCAGCTTACAATCCTCCCTATCTCTGTATCCTCCTCCAACCCCTACACCCCTCCCTATCTCTGTAACATCCTCCAGGCCCCACAAACCTCCCTATCTCTGTAAGCCCCTCCAGCCCCCTACACCCCTCCCTATCTCTGTAACCTCCTCCAGCCCCTACAACCCTCCCTGTCTCTGTAACCTCCTCCAGCCCCCACACCCCTCCCTATCTCTGTAACCTCTTCCAGCCCCTACACCCCTCCCGATCTCTGTAACCTCCTCCAGCCCCTACACCCCCTCCCTATCACTGTAATCTCCTCCAGCCCCCTACACCCCTCCCTATCTCTGTAACCCCCTCCAGCCCTCTACAACCCTTCCCATCTCTGTGACCTGCTCCAGCTTACAATCCTCCCTATCTATGTATCCTCCTCCAGCCCCCACAACCCTCCCCATCTCTATAACCTCTTCCTATCTCTGTAACCTCCTCCAGCCCCCTACAACCATCCCTACCTCTGTAACCTCCTCCAGCCCCCTACGATTCTCCCTATCTCTGTAATCTCTTCCAGCCCCTACAATCCTTCCTATCTCGGTAACCTCCTCCAGCCCCTACACCCCTCCCTATCTCTGTAACCTCCTCCAGCCCCTACACCCCTCCCTATCTCTGTAACCTCCTCCAGCCCCTACACCCCCTCCCTATCTCTGTAACCTCCTCCAGCCCCTACACCCCCTCCCTATCTCTGTAACCTCCTCCAGCCCTTACACCCCTCCCTATCTCTGTAACCTCCTCCAGCCCCCACAACCCTCCGAGATCTCCATGCTCCTCCAATTCTGGCCTCTTGACCATCCCCCCCACCATTGGTGGCCGTGCTCCCAGCTGCCTGGCGGGGGCCCTAGGCTCTGGAATTCTCTGCCTAAACCTCTCTATCTCTCTCTCTCTCTCCTTCTTTAAGACGCTTGTTAAAACCGACTTCTTTGACCGAGATGTTTTATATTTGTCCTTCTGAGTCTTGGTATCAAAAATATTTTTTATTGTTGTTGTGTATGTTAAGTGTCTTGGGACAATCTTCTGTAGTAAAGGCACTATCTAAGCGTTAGTTGTTGTTGGAGTCTTGGGTGCCTTGGGAATGAACGAGAAGGGAATTGGTCCATTGGGACTCTAGCTATTGGGAATGGATGCAAAGGGGTTGGATCCATGGAGGCTCCATGTCATCGGGAATGAATGGGAAGGGGAATATTCCTTGGGTTTCTCTGTAGTGGGAATGAATGGGGAAGTACTGAGACTTGGATGGTACAGAGCAGGAGTGAGTGGGAAGAGTGTTCAGTGCACCGTGGGGGTTGACCCAATGAGATGGAGTTGGATTCCAAGCCCTCAGGCAGTGGGGAGGTGATGGCCTGGTGGTATTATTGCTGGATTATTAATCCACAAACACAGCTAATGTTCTGGGGTTCAAATCCCCCCACGGCAGATGGTGAAATTTGAATTCAATGAAAAAGAGTCTGGAATTAACCAATGACCATGAAATCATTGTCAATTGTTGGGAAAACCCATCTGGTTCACTGTACCTGGGCGGCACGGTTGGCACCGTGGTTAGCACTGCTGCTTCACAGCGCCAGGGACCCGGGTTCGATTCCCGGCTCGGGTCACTCTCTGTACGGAATCCGCACTTTCTCCCCATGTCTGCGTGGGTTTCCTCTGGGTGCTCCGGTTTCCTCCCACACTCTGAAAGACGTGCTGGTTAGGGTGCATTGTCCCGAACAGGCGGCGGCAGACTGTGGCGACGAGGGGAATTTCATAGTAACTTCATTGCAGTGTTAATGTAAAACCTTACTTGTGATTAATCAATAAACTTTCCTTTACTTTTTCTTTAATGTTCTTCAGGGAAGGAAATCTGCCGTCCTTACCCCGGTCTGGCCTACATGTGACTCCAGAGCCACAGCCAATGTGGTTGACTCTCAACTGCCCTCTTAAGTGGCCGAGCGAGAGACTAAGTTAGTGTCATAGAGGGATACAACACCCAAAACAGCGCCCAACTCGTGCATGCCAACCAGGTTCCTGAATTGAACAGCAGATAAATGTGAGGTGATGCATTTTGGTAGATCGAACCAGGGCAGGACTTACTCCATTAATGGTAGGGCCTTGGGGAGAGTTATAGAACAAAGAGATCTAGGGGTACAGGTTCATAGCTCCTTGAAAGTGGAGTCACAGGTGGACAGAGTGGTGAAGAAGGCATTCGGCATACTTGGGTTCATCGGTCAGAACATTGAATACAGGAGTTGGGACGTCTTGTTGAAGTTGTACAAGACATTGGTAAGGCCACACTTGGAATACTGTGTGCAATTCTGGTCACCCTATTATAGAAAGGATATTATTAAACTAGAAAGAGTGCAGAAAAGATTTACTAGGATACTGCCGGGACTTGATGGTTTGAGTTATAAGGAGAGGCTGGATGGACTGGGACTTTTTTCTCTGGAGCGTAGGAGGCTGAGGGGTGACCTTATAGAGGTCTATAAAATAATGAGGGGCACAGATCAGCTAGATAGTCACCATCTTTTCCCAAAGGTAGGGGAGTCTAAAACTAGAGGGCATAGGTTTAAGGTGAGAGGGGAGAGATACAAAAGTGTCCAGAGGGGCAATTTTTTCACACAGAGGGTGGTGAGCGTCTGGAACAAGCTGCCAGAGGCAGTAGTAGAGGCGGGTACAATTTTGTCTTTTTAAAAGCATTTAGATAGTTACATGGGTACGATGGGGAGAGAGGGATATGGGCCAAATGCGGGCAATTGGGACTAGCTTAGGGGTTTTAAAAAAAAAGGGCGGCATTGACAAGTTGGGCCGAAGGGCCTGTTTCCATGCTGTAAACCTCTATGACTCTAACTCGTCCCATTTGCCTGTGTTTGGCCCATATCCCTCTAAGCCTTTCCCTAACCATGTACCTGTCCAAATGTTGTAATTGTACCTGAGTCTGCCGCCTCCTCTGGCAACTCATTCAGTTCAAGGGCAACTGGACCTGAGCTCTGACGAAGGGTCACCCAGACTCGAAACGTTGGCTTCATTCTCTCTCCACAGATGCTGCCAGACCTGCTGAGATTTTCCAGCGTTTTTCTGTTTTTGTTTCAGATTCCAGCATCCGCTGTATTTTGTGTCCACCTGGGCATTAAACACTGGCCAGCCAGCGACGCCCATGTCCCATGGATCAGTAAAAAAAAATCCTACAGCGCAGAAGGAGGCCATTCGGCCCATCGAGTCTGCACCGACCACAATCCCACCCCAGGTCCTACCCCCATAACCCCAGGCATTTACCCTCGCTAGTCCCCCTGGCGTGGGGGCGGCACGGTGGCACAGTGGGTTAGCACTGATGCCTCACATCGTCAGGGACCCGGGTTCGATTCCTGGTCTCGGGTCACTGTCTGTGTAGAGTTTGCACATTCTCCCCGTGTCTGCGTGGGTTTCCTCTGGGTGCTCCGGTTTCCTCCCACAGTCCAAAGATGTGCCGGTTAGGTGGATTGGCCATGCTAAATTGACCCTTAATGTTCAAAGATGTGCGGGTTAGGTGGATTGGCCATGCTAAATTGCTCCTTAGTGTCCAAAGATGTGCAGGTTAGGGGGATTGGCCATGCTAAATTGCCCCTTAGTGTTCAAAGATGTGCGGGTTAGGTGGATTGGCCATGCTAAATTGCCCCTTAGTGTCCAAAGATGTGCTGGTTAGGTGGATTGGCCATGCTAAATTGCTCCTTAGTGTCCAAAGATGTGCGGGTTAGGTGGATTGGCCATGCTAAATTGCTCCTTAGTGTCCAAAGATGTGCAGGTTAGGGGCATTGGCCATGCTAAATTGCCCCTTAGTGTTCAAAGATGTGCGGGTTAGGTGGATTGGCCATGCTAAATTGCCCCTTAGTGTCCAAAGATGTGCTGGTTAGGTGGATTGGCCATGCTAAATTGCCCCTTAGTGTCAGGGGGACTAGCTAGGTGAATGCATGGGGTTATGGGGATAGGGCCTGGGTGGGATTGTGGTCGGTGCAGGCTCGATGGGCCGAATGGCCTCCTCCTGCACAGTAGGATTCCGTGACACTAAGGAGCAACTTAGCATGGCCAATCCACCCAACCCGCTCATCTTTCGGACTGTGGGAGGAAACCAGAGCACCCGGAGGAAACCCACGCAGACACGAGGAGACTTCACACAGATAGTGATCCAAGCCGGGAATCGAACCGGGGTCCCTGGCGCTGTGAGGCCGCAGTGCTGACCCACTGTGGGAGCTGCAGGTCTACTTATGGAGTTCCAGGCATTCTTATTCTCAATTTTTCTCATTTTCAGAATCGATACGCCACAGAAGATTCAGAAAAGGGGGCAGCGGTTGAGTCAACGAAAACCTGGCTACAACTCTTCACAAACTCAACGGGCTGGGCTTGGGGCAGAGCGAGGCAGAGAGTGGACAGAATCGATCAGGAAGACTGTTCGGTCGCCTTTGATACTGGCCAGCAGGAAGGCGATCGGGAGAACGAGACATTGAATCTCTGGCCGGAGAAATGGAAGCAAGCGTCAGAATTCCTCCCTTAAGTGTGAAGTGACAATTGGTGGCCTACCAAACCTTTCCTTAGTTCCAGCTAGAGGAAGCGAGGAGTTCGGGCTCTCTGTCTCACCGGCCTGGTAACCTGATGGTTAGAAAGTGAAGCCAGTTGCCAACTTTTCCTTGTAAAAGTCACCATTAGCGCCCGTTAAGGAACGCTGTTAACGCTTCCCTTCTGGGGAGCAAGCAAAATCTGACTCAAAGAAGGAGATCTTAGAATAAGTGACCAAACTGAAGGTCACATTGTTTTTCAAGTAGCATTCTTCAGGAAAGAGAGGGGATCCCAAAGTTTGAGACCCAAAGAGAGGTTTGTGTTGGCTGCTAAGAGAGTGTAAGCACCCAACATTGGCCAGGGATAACTCCTCTTCCGTCCTAGTTCCGGTTCTTTCCCGGTGAAGGAGTCCGGGAGCACAGCTGTACTCAATCCCCCTGTGAGCGGGGCGCGGGCCTGCCGGAGGACTTGTCAACAGCAGATCCCTCCGAACCATCAGGCCGTCTCCCAGGAGGCCGTCTGTTCACCGTGACTCGGCCCGAGCGTCTGCTCTTCCACTCAACACCGAATAACGGGGGAGAGGCAAACCTCTTGTTGGGCGGGAGGGCTTCGCTCGAGGGGGAAGGTCGGGCCCGCGGAGGCGGAAATTCAGGCCCAATCTCAAGTCGAAAGGGTTGGCCACCTCCGATTCGGCCTTTTCCCAGCGGAATTTATCAGAAGGTCTTTCCGCTTGGGCGGGCTTGGGCGGTGGGTCTGATCTTCGCCCAAGTCTGAGAGGAAACAGGCCGGAGGATCTGAGTTTAGTTTGAGAGGGCCTGCGTTTTGAGGAGGAGAGAGGAGACTAGGCGTCTTGTGTGGGGAGGGGGATTGGGGGGAAGAATGAGTTCATAGTTCCACGTCTCTGAGGAGCTTTCGTATCTTGTCCTTTGACTGAAAGATCTTAGGGCCTAGGCCTAGGGCCTAGTTCAAGGGAATTTGGAGAGAGGCGTCGGGTGAAGGAAAGCAATGACGGTGTCCGACCCCCCAGGGCCAGTTAACAGCGAATTGGACAAGGCGGATCTGGAATGTTCCATCTGTTGCCATGACTACAACTGGACGGACAAGTGCCCCCGGGAGCTGGAGTGCCTCCACACCTTCTGCACCGAGTGCCTCACCAGAATGGAGGGCCAACTGGCCGACTCCTGCCACCACATCTGTTGCCCGCTGTGCCGTTACTCCACCGAGCTGACGGCCGCCGGGGCCCTGGGCCTACCCCGGCAGGAGCAGATCCTCCTGGAGCTGCCCGCCAAGCCGGAGCCGCGGGGCCGGCCGCTGGCCACCCTGAGCCAGCAGGTCATCCTGACCCTGGACTCGGGCGAGACCACCGTCATCATGCTGCCCACCGTCAGCCTGAGCGTGGAGCAGGGGGACGGGCAGCGGGAGGGGAGAGGCTGGGGCCTCCAGGAGTCCCCGCCGCTCCTCCGCCAGAACCAGAAGCAGCAGGCCGTGGTCTGCCTGAGGAAGGCCTCCTGGAGACTGGCCACCCTGCTGGTCCTCACCTGCATTGCGGCGTTTGTGCTCGGTCCACGGCTGTTTTAACGCCACAGGAAAACTGGGCCCAGGATCCCCTTTCCCCCCACCGCTGTCAGAGATGGGGGTGAGGGAGGGAAGGGGGAAGTGAGCATCTTCTGAGGGAGCCAGAGATCACAGAGAAGCTGGGGAGGAGATGGCCTAGCGGTATTATCACTCGATTATCAATCCAGAAACTCATAGAATCCCTGCAGTGCAGAAGGAGGCCATTTGGCCCATCGAGTCTGCACCGACCACAATCCCACCTCAGCCCTATCCCCCCAACCCCATGTATTTACCCTGCTTTTCCATCCGACATGATGTGGCAATTTATCCTGGCCAATCCACCTAACCGGCACATCTTTGGACTGTGAGAGGAAACCGGAGCACCCGGAGGAAACCTACGCAGACACGGGGGGAGAACGTGCAGACTCCGCACAGACAGTGACCCGAGGCCGGAATCGAACGCAGGTCCCTGGCGCTGTGAGGCAGCAGTGCTAACCACTGTGCCACCGTGCCGCCCAAATGTTCTGGGTAACCCGGGGTTCGAATCCCGTCCACGCCAGATGGTGGAATTTGAATTCAATAAAAAATATCTGGAATTAAGAATCTACTGATGACCCATTGTCGGAAAAACCCATCTGTTTCCTTCGGGGAAGGAAATCTGCCGTCCTTACCCGGTCTGGCCTACATGTGACTCCAGAGCCACAGCCAGTGTGGTTGACTCTCAACTGCCCTCCAAGGGGCAACTAGAGATGGGCAATAAATGCTGGCCCAGCCAGCGACGCCCATGACCCAGGAATGAATAAAAAAAGCTCCAGGGACAGCAAAGACTCACTCTTCATCTCTCTTTTGGTATAACGCTCACGCCTCCTCCAACCCATGCCTTCAACACATCTCCCCTGGGATTGACTCTGCACAGGCCGCCATAGCAATGGCTCCACATGCTTTATTTGCCAATAGTAGAAAATCTGCAGTGCAGAAGGAGGCCATTCAGCCCATCGCGTCTGCACTGATCACAATCCCACCCTGGCCCTATTCCCCTAACCCCACTAATCCGATAACCTATGCCTCCCAGGACATTAAGAGGCAATTTAGCATGGCCAATCCACCTAACCTGCACATCTTTGGACACTAAGGTGCAATTTAACATGGCCAATCCACCTAACCAGCACATCTTTGGACACTAAGGGACAATTTAGCATGGCCAATCCACCTAACCTACACATCTTTGGGCACTAAGGGGCAATTTAGAATGGCCAATCCACCTAACCTATACGTCTTTGGACACTAAGGGGCAATTTAACATGGCCAATCCACCTAACCTGCACATCTTTGGACACTAAGGGGCAATTTGGCATGGCTGATCCACCTAACCTGCACATCTTTGGACACTAAGGGGCAATTTAGCATGGCCAATCCACCTAACCTACACATCTTTGGGCACTAAGGGGCAATTTAGAATGGCCAATCCACCTAACCTACACATCTTTGGACACTAAGGGGCAATTTAGCATGGCCAATCCACCTAACCTGCACATCTTTGGACACTAAGGGGCAATTTAGCATGGCCAATCCACCTAACCTGCACATCTTTGGACATTAAGGGGCAATTTAACATGGTCAATCCACCTAACATGCACACCTTTGGACACTAAAGGACAATTTAGCACGGCCAATCCACCTCACCCACACATCATTGGACACTAAGGGGCAATTTATCCTGGCCAATCCACCTAATCGGCACATCTTTGGACTGTGAGAGGAAACCGGAGCACCCGGAGGAAACCCACGCAGACACGGGGGAGAACGTGCAAACTCCACACAGACAGTGACCCGAGGCCGGAATCGAACCCAGGTCCCTGGTGCTGTGAGGCAGCAGTGCTAACCACTGTGCCACCGTGCCGCCCAAATGTTCTGGGGGACCCGGGGTTCGAATCCCATCCACGCCAGATGGTGGAATTTGAATTCAATAACAAATATCTGGAATTAAGAATCTACTGATGACCCATTGTCGGAAAAACCCATCTGTTTCCTTCAGGGAAGGAAATCTGCCGTCCTTACCCGGTCTGGCCTCCATGTGACTCCAGAGCCACAGCCAATGTGGTTGACTCTCAACTGCCCTCCAAGGGGCAACTAGAGATGGGCAATAAATGCTGGCCCAGCCAGCGACGCCCATGTCCCAGGAATGAATAAAAAAAGCTACAGGAACAGCAAAGACTCACTCTTCATCTCTCTTTTGGTATAACGCTCACGCCTCCTCCAACCCATGCCTTCAACACATCTCCCCTGGGATTGACTCTGCACAGGCCGCCATAGCAATGGCTCCACATGCTTTATTTGCCAATAGTAGAAAATCTGCAGTGCAGAAGGAGGCCATTCAGCCCATCGCGTCTGCATTGATCACAATCCCACCCAGGCCCTATTCCCCTAACCCCACTAATCCGATAACCTATGCCTCCCAGGACATTAAGAGGCAATTTAGCATGGCCAATCCACCTAACCTGCACATCTTTGGACACTAAGGGGCAATTAAACATGGCCAATCCACCTAACCTACACATCTTTGGACATTAAGAGGCAATTTAGCATGGCCAATCCACCTAACCTACACATCTTTGGACACTAAGGGGCAATTTAGCATGGCCAATCCACCTAACCTGCACATCTTTGGACACTAAGGGGCAATTTGGCATGGCTAATCCACCTAACCCGCACATCTTTGGACCATGGGGGGAAACTGGAGCACCTGGAGGAAACCCACGCAGACACGGGGGAGAACGTGCAAACTCCACACAGACAGTGACCCAAACCGGGAATTGAACCCAAGTCCCTGGTGCTGTGAGGCAGCAGTGCTAACCCGCTGTGCCACCGTGTTATGTGGGTTCAAGTCTCCCTCCAGAATTTGAGTACAAACGTTGGGACTGGCACTGACACAGCGCTAGCGCCCACACTGTCAGAGGTGCTGTCTTGCGATGGGTCTGCCACCCCATCAATGCCCCTCAGGTGAACAATAACGTGCCACTTGTGGCTGGGACCAGTGCTGGGGCCCTTGCTGTTTGTGGTTTATATAAATGATCTGGACTTGGCTGTCAAGAGGCTTGATCAGGAAGTTTGTGGAGGATACGAAAATTTGCCTGGTGGTAAATAGGAAGGAGGATAGCCTTAGATTATAGGAAGATGTGGGCAGTACGGTGGCACAGCGGGTTAGCACTGCTGCCTCACAGCGCCAGGGACCCAGGTTCGATTCCGGCCTCGGGTCACTGTCTGTGCGGAGTCTGCACATTCTCCCCGTGTCTGCGTGGGTTTCCTCCGGTTTCCTCCCACAGTCTGAAAGACGTGCGGGTTAGGGTGCATTGGCCGTGCTAAATTCTCCCACAGTGTCACCCGAACAGGCGCTGGAGTGTGACGACTAGGGGGATTTGTGACACTAATAAATAAACTTTAAACTCCAAGGGCTGATCAGTGGCAAACGGAACTCGATCCGGATCAGTGTGAGGCGGTGCGCTTGGGCAGGACAAAAAAGGCAAAGGGAATAAGTGATGAACGGCAGGACCCTGGGAAGCTCCGAGGATCAGAGGGACCTTGGCGCGCGCATGTACAGCAGTTCCTTCATGTAGCAAGACAGGTGGATAAAGCGGTTAGTTAAAGGTAGAACGGTAGCACAGTGGGTTTGCGCTGCTGCCTCACAGCGCCAGGGACCCGGGTTCGATTCCCGGCTCGGGGTCACTGTCTGTGTGGAGTTTGCACTTTCTCCCCGTGTCTGTGTGGGTTTCCTCCGGGTGCTCCGGTTTCCTCCCACATTCTCAGACGTGCTGGTTGGGGATGCATTGACCCGAACAGGCGCCGGAGTGTGGCGACTCGGGGAATTTCACAGTAACTTCATTGCAATGTTAATGCAAGCCTGACTTGTAACTAATAAATAAACTTTTTAACTTTAATAAGGCATAGGGTAAACTTGCCTTTTTTAGCCAAGGCATAGAGTTTAAGAGTGCAGGGAGGTGATTCTGGAATATATAAAATGTTGGTTAGGCCACAGCTGTGTGCAGTTCTGGAACCCACATTATAGGGGGGACTTGATAGCATTGGAAAGGGTGCAGAGGAGACTTAAAGTTTACTTATTAGTGTCACAAGTAAGGCTGACATTAACGCTGCGATGCAGTCACTGTGAAAATCCCCTCGTCGCCACACTGTTTGGGTAACACTGAGAGAGAATTTAGCACGGTCAGTGCACCCTAACCAGCACGTCTTTCGGACTGTGGGAGGAAACTGGAGCACCCGGAGGAAACCCACGCAGACACGGGGAGAACGTGCAGACTCCACACAGACAGTGACCCGAGCTGGGAATCGAACCCGGGTCCCTGGCGCTGTGAGGCAGCAGTGCTAACCCGCTGTGTCACCGTGCCGCTTACATAGAAATCATAGAAATCATAGAATCCCTACAGTACAGAAAGAGGCCATTCGGCCCATCGAGTCTGCACCGACCACAATCCCACCCAGGCCCTACCCTCACATCCCTACATATTTTACCCGCTAATCCCTCTAATCTACACATCCCAGGACACTAAGGGCCAATTTTAGCATGGCCAATCAACCTAACCCGCACATCTTTGGACTGTGGGAGGAAACCGGAGCACCCGGAGGAAACCCACGCAGACACGGGGGAGAAAAGATGCAGACTCCACACAGACAGTGACCCGAGCTGGGAATCGAACCCGGGTCCCTGGCGCTGTGAGGTAGCAGTGCTACCCCACCGTGCCACCGTGCCGCTTACCAGGATGCTTCCTGGGCTGGAGAGTTTTAGTTATGAAGGGAGATTGGGTAGACTGGGGTTATTTTCCTTGGGGCAGAGTGGACTGGGGGAGGTGGGGGCGGGACATGATTGAGATGTATAAAATTATGAGGGGCATAGATTGGGCGGACAGGAAGAAACTTTTCCCCTGGCTGGAGGGATCGATGACCAGGGGGTTAAAGGTTTAAGGTCAGGGGCAGGAGGGGGTGTGAGGAAAATCCTTTTTCACCCAGAGGGTGGTGGGAGTCTGGAACTCTCTGCCCGAGAGAGTGGTGGGGGCAGAGACTCCCGTAGCATTGAAGAAGTATTTAGATGCGCACTTGTGATGCCAAGGCTATGGGCCAAGTGGTGGAAAATTGGGATTAGAATAGTTAGATGGTTTGTCTTTGACACGATGGGCTGAAGGGCCTTTTTCTGTGCTGTAATCCTCTCTGACTCTGTTAGAGGGGGACGGAGGGGGGTGGAGTTCTTAGTCAATCCCTTAACCAAACATCACAACAGATTATCTGGCGATTGCCGCGTTGCCGTTTTGTGGGATCTTGCTGTGTGCAAACTGGCAGCTGTGCTTCCTAGATAACACTTCAACAGGTACCTCATTGGCTGAAGTCCAGTGGTCCTGCGGTGCTATATAAATGCAAGCCTGTTCTTTTTTCCTGGAGCAACAGCGGTGAAAACCCACTGGCGCCTGCGGAGCAGGAGTCGCTAACCCTCCGGACTTGCCCGGAATTCCGAGCGGATCTCCCGGAACCTATTGCTTCAAGCTGCAAGCCACCACTGCCTGCTGTAGGACAACTGGACATGGACGACAGATCCCGGCCTTGCTTGCGACACCCGCGACAAAACGTTGCGTTAGAGTCTATTTTCGCCGAGTGGTTTTGTTGAACGCGTGTTGGAAATTCGAACTGTCAGAGACTTACAATGTTGTGTTGAAACCTCCTATCGAACCAGAATTGGCAATCCCCCCCCTTGCCCCAACCCAGGGCCCATAAGTTAAGTTTTAAGTTTAACTTATGGGACGGCACGGTGGCACAGTGGTGAACACTGCTACCTCACAGCGCCAGGTTCCCAGATTCAATTCCGGCTTGGGTCACTGTCTGTGTGGAGTTTGCACATTCTCCTCGTGTCTGCGTGGGTTTCCTGCGGGTGCTCCGGTTTCCTCCCACACTCCAAAGATGTGCAGGTTAGGTGGATTGGCCATGCTAAATTGACCCTTAGCGTCCGAAGATGTGTGGGTTAGAAACATAGAAACCCTACAGTACAGAAAGAGGCCATTCGGCCCATCGGGTCTGCACCGAACACAATCCCACCCAGGCCTGCTCCACATATCCCTACATATTTTACCCACTAATCCCTCTAACCTACGCATCCCGGGACACTAAGGGCAATTTTTAGCATGGCCAATCAACCTAACCCGCACATCTTTGGACTGTGGGAGGAAACCGGAGCACCCGGAGGAAACCCACGCAGACACGAGGAGAATGTGCAAACTCCACACAGACAGTGACCCCGAGCCGGGAATCGAACCTGGGTCCCTGGAGCTGTGAAGCAGCAGTGCCAACCACTGTGCTACCGTGCCGCCCGATGAGATGTGTAAGTTAGGTGGATTGGCCATGCTAAATTGTCCCTGAGTGTCCAAAGATGTGCAGGTTAGATGGATTGGCCATGCTAAATTGTCCCTTAGTGTCCAAAGATGTGCAGGTTAGGTGGATTGGCCGTGCTAACTTGTCCCTTCGTGTCCGAAGATGTGTAGGTTAGGTGGATTGCCCATGTTAAATTGACCCTGGTGTCAAGGGGACAAGCAGGATAAACGCGTGGGGTTACAGGAATAGGGCCAGGATGGGATTATGGTCGGTACAGACGTGATGGTCCAAATGGCCTCCTTCTGTACTGTAGGGATTCTATGAGTTATTCATTAGTGTCACAAGTAGACAATGAAGTGACTGTGAAAATCCACTGGTCGCCACATTCCTGTTCGGGTAACACTGAGGGAGAATTTAGCACGGCCAATGCACCCTAACCAGCACGTCTTTCAGACTGTGGGAGGAAACCGGAGCACCCGGAGGAAACCCCACGCAGACACGGGGGAAGAATGTGGCGACTCCGCATTGATGGTGACACAACCATTATTCCACTGTCTTGGAGACGGTTCAGCGACGGATCACTAAATAGCCTCCTGGGGTGAGGGGGCTGTCCTATGTTTTGGGAAGATATTCTCTGGAGTTGAGAAGAATGAGAGGCGGTCGCAGTGAAACCTACAAGATTCTGAAGGGGTTCGACAGGGTGGACTGGGCCCGATTCCCCAGGCTGGGGGAATCTAGAACATGGGGAAGGGGGGTGGGGGACAGTGGGGAATCTAGAACACGGAACATGGGGGCTGCTGGGGGGATGCCGGGGGGGGGCAACAGTCTCAGGATAAGGAGGGGGGCGGTCGTTTAGGACTGAGTTGAGGAGATATTTCTTCACTCAGCGGGTTGTGAACCTTTAGAATTCTCTGCCGCAGAGGATTGTGGGTGCTTAGCGTTGAATATATTTAAGGTTGGGGGTGAGACGGATTGTTGGCGTCCGGGGGAATTATGGGATACGGGGAGAGGGCAGGAACTGGACTGACGCCCAACTCAGACTAACATTCCATGAGACTCAGGAGCAGAAGTAGGCCATTTGGCCCTTCAAGTCTATCCCATCATTCAATGAGATCATGACTGATCTGAACTTCCACTTTCCCGCCTGAGATCCATAACCCTCGATTCCCTTCCCGATTAAAAATCTGTCTCGGGACATAGATGTGGAGATGGCGGTGTTGGACTGGGATAAACACGATAAGAAGCCTCACAACACCAGGTTAAAGTCCCAACAGGTTTATTTGGTAGCACGAGCTTTCGGAGTGTCGCTCCTTCATCAGGTGAGTGGGAATTCTGTTCACAAACAGGGCATATAAAGACACAAACTCGATTTACAAAATAATGGTTGGAATGCGAGTCTTTACAGGTGATCAAGTCTTAAAGGTACAGACAATGTGAGTGGAGAGAGGGTTAAGCACAGGTTAAAGAGATGTGTATTGTCTCCAGACAGGACAGTTAGTGAGATTTTGCAAGCCCAGGCAAGTCGTGGGGGTTACAGATAGTGTGACACTCAATCATCAATAAATTCCCCATGATCAACATCCTGGGGGGTTACCATTGAGCAGAACCTGAACTGGGACCCAGCCTTATAAACACAGTGGCTCCCAGAGCAGGTCAGAGGCTGGGAATCCTGCGGAGAGTAACTCACCTCCTGACTCCCTCCCCAAAGTCTGTCCACCATCTACAAGGACACAAGTCAGGAGTGTGATGGAATACTCCCCACTCGCCTGGATGGAGCGGCTCCAACAACACTCAAGAAGCTCGACACCATCCTGGACAAAGCAGCCCCGCTTGATTGGCCCCCCATCCACAAACACCCACTCCCTCCACCACCGACGCTCAGTAGCAGCCGTGTGTACCATCTACAAGATGCACTGCAGCAATTCCAAAGATGTGCGGGTTGGGTGGATTGGCCATGCTAAATTGCCCCTCAGGGGGATTAGCAGGGTAAATATGCGGGGTTACGGGAATAGGGCCTGGGTGGGATTGTGTTCAGTGTAGACTCGATGGGCTGAATGGCCTCCTTCTGCACTGTAGGGATTCTAAGATTCAATGAACTAATCAAGGCTCCTTCGACAGCACCCCCCCCAAACAAGTGGCCTCCACCATCTAGAAGGATACCTGGGAACACCACCACTTGCCATTACCCCTCCAAGTCACTCACCACCTTGACTTGGAAATATATCGGCTGTTCCTTCACTGTCGCTGGGTCAAAATCTCGGAACTCCCTCCCTGACAGCACTGTGGGTGTACCTACACCACACGAGACTGCAGCGGGTTCAACTTGGTAGCTCACCCACCACCTTCTCAAGGGGCACATCCCACGAAATAACAGGAAAATAACTCGATCAGAGACACAGGCCCGAAATCAAGCCTGGCGAGGGGCCAGAGGCCCAAGAGTGATGTAGGCCTCACCTCGACTGGTTCACGGGCACCGTGGAAACGAGAGAAACACTGTCGGGTTTTGTTGCCAGCCTTCCTGCGAGGAGGGAGGGGAGTGGCACGCAGGGAGTTGCGGTGTCAACCTCGGGCCCAGACGGAGATGAACATCTATTTTTAACTTGGTTCGCCTGAAGGCCAAGTAGGATTAAAGCAGCCACACGTCAGTGAGAGACAACGTTCCGAGTGTGCACTCCAACCTGTTACCAATGGGGCCTGATTCATCAAACACATAATGATGTTCCAAAGAGTTTTTTGGAGGAAGTGCAAACGTATCCGCTTCAAAAATTCCCCTCTCCGAAAGCAATTGCCTTTGCTTCCCCACCCCAATAATCTCTCTCCAAAATAAAGCTATTTTGCAGAGAGATTAAGGCCTCGCAGGTGGAGGAGGTGGTTAAGAAGGCGTATGGTGTGCTGGCCTTTATCAATCGAGGGATTGAGTTTGGGAGTCGGGAGATAATGATGCAGCTTTATAAGACCCTCGTCAGACCCCACTTGGAGTACTGTGCTCAGTTCTGGTCGCCTCATTACAAGAGGGATGTGGAAAAGATTGAAAGGGTGCAGAGAAGATTTACAAGGATGTGGCCTGGATTGGTTGGCATGCCTTATGAGGATAGGCTGAGGGAGCTCGGTCTTTTCTCCTTGGAGAGACGAAGGATGAGAGGAGACCTAATAGAGGTGTATAAGATGTTGAGAGGCATAGATCGGGTGGATTCTCAGAGGCTTTTTCCCAGGGTGGAAATGGCTGCTACGAGAGGGCACAGGTTTAAAGTGCTGGGGGGTAGGTACAGAGGAAATGTTAGGGGGAAGTTTTTCACACAGAGGGTGGTGGGTGAGTGGAATCGGCTGCCGTCAGTGGTGGTGGAGGCAAACTCGATAGGGTCTTTTAAGAAACTTCTGGATGAGTACATGGGACTTAATAGGGTGGAGGGTTATAGGTAAGCCTATATATAAGCCTAGGTAGGTAGGAACATGACCGGCGCAACTTGTGGGCCGAAGGGCCTGTTTGTGCTGTATTTTTTCTATGTTCTACGTTCTATTCACCCCCTTTAGTCTCCCGTAGATACTGAGCCTTCCTGGGGTATTAGATCTCCAGGCATCAGCTAGTCTTCTTTACCCCAGGGATCACACGCTCATCTCCAACGGCTCTTGGGTTGAATCACAACAGAATCACACACAGTGCAGAAGAGGCCCTTTGGCCCATCGAGTCTGCACCGACAGGTGAGAAACACCTAACCTACCTACCTCATCCCATTTACCAACCCTTAGCCTTGAATGTTCTGACGCGCCAAGTACTCATCCAGGTACTTTTTAAAGGATGTGAGGCATCCCACCTCCACCACCCTCCCAGGCAGCACATTCCAGACCCTCACCACCCTCTGGGTAAAATACATCCTTCTGATATCCGTGTTAAACCTCCCCCCCTCCCTCACCTTGAACCTGGGCAGCACGGTAGCACAGTGGTTAGCACTGCTGCTTCACAGCTCCAGGGATCTGGGTTCGATTCCCGGCTCGGGTCACTGTCTGTGTGGAGTTTGCACATTCTCCTCGTGTCTGCGTGGGTTTCCTCCGGGTGCTCCGGTTTCCTCCCACAGTCCAAAGATGTGCGGGTTAGGTTGATTGGCCATGCTAAATTGCTCTTAGTGTCCTGGGATGCGTAGGTTAGAGGGATTAGTGGGTAAATATGTAGGGATATGGGGGTAGGGCCTGGGTGGGATTGTGGTCGGTGCAGACTCGATGGGCCGAATGGCCTCTTTCTGTGCTGTAGGGTTTCTAAGATTTCTATGACCCCTCATGAACATCACCACCGACCTGGGAAAAAGCTTCCCACCTTTCACCCTATCTATGCCTTTCATAATTTTATACACCTCTATTAGGTCTCCCCTCATCCTCCGTCTTTCCAGTGAGAACAACCCTAGTTTACCCAATCTCTCCTCATAACTAAGCCCCTCCATACCAGGCAACATCCTGGTAAACCTTCTCTGCACTCTCTCTAACGCCTCCACGTCCTTCTGGTAGTGCGGCGACCAGAACTAGAGTATAGAAACACAGAGGGACCTGGGTGTGCAAGTCCACAAATCCTTGAAGGTGGCAACACAGGTGGAGAAGGTGGTGAAGAAGGCATATGGTATGCTTGCCTTTATAGGACGGGGTATAGAGTATAAAAGCTGGAGTCTGATGATGCAGCTGTATAGAACGCTGGTTAGGCCACATTTGGAGTACTGCGTCCAGTTCTGGTCGCCGCACTACCAGAAGGACGTGGAGGCGTTAGAGAGAGTGCAGAGAAGGTTTACCAGGATGTTGCCTGGTATGGAGGGTCTTAGCTATGAGGAGAGATTGGGTAAACTGGGGTTGTTCTCCCTGGAAAGACGGAGAATGAGGGGAGACCTAATAGAGGTGTGCAAAATTATGAAGGGTATAGATAGGGTGAACAGTGGGAAGCTTTTTCCCAGGTCGGAGGTGATGATCACGAGGGGGTCACGGGCTCAAGGTGAGAGGGGCGAAGTATAACTCAGATATCAGAGGGACGTTTTTTACACAAAGAGTGGTGGGGGCCTGGAATGCGCTGCCAAGTAGGGTGGTGGAGGCAGGCACGCTGACATCGTTTAAGACTTACCTGGATAGTCACATGAGCAGCCTGGGAATGGAGGGACACAAACGATTGGTCTAGTTGGACCAAGGAACGGCACAGGCCTGGAGGGCCGAAGGGCCTGTTTCCTGTGCTGTACTGTTCTTTGTTCTTTGTATTCTCTTCCTCCCTACATACGCATAAAAAGTCTTAGGATTCTCCTTAATCCTGCCTGCCAAGGACATTTCATGACCCCTTTTTGCCCTCCTAAGTCCCTGTTTAAGATCCTTCCTGCTAACTTTGCATTCCCCAAGATCCTTATCCATTCTTAACTTCCTGAAATTTATAGGTTTAGGAAAATTTAGGAATTTATATTTTTATGTATGCCTCCTTTTTCACTAAGCCCACAATCCCTCTTGTCCTCCAGGGTTCCCGACTCTTGCCATCTTTATCCTCCATCATTGCAGGGACATCCTTGTCCTGAATTGTTAACAGCTGGCTTTTAGAAGACTCCGCACATATCAAATGTGGATTTAACCTCAAACAGCCGCCCCCCCAGTCTACATCCCCCAGCTCCTGCCTCATACTGTCACAGTTAGCCTTCCCCCAGTTTAGTACTTTCACTCTGGGACGACTTCTGTCCGTTTCGACCACTATCTTCAAACTTATAGAATCGTGGTCACTGTTCCTTAAATGATCCCCCACTGAGACATCA
>NC_135831.1:8008822-8013822 GCF_964213995.1 Mustelus asterias
TCTGCCACCTCTCCGCCCAATTTTCCAGCCTATCTATATCCTGCTGTATTGCCCGACAATGCTCTTCGCTATCCGCAAGTCCAGCCATCTTCGTGTCATCCGCAAACTTGCTGATTACACCAGTTACACCTTCTTCCAAATCATTTATATATATCACAAATAGCAGAGGTCCCAGTACAGAGCCCTGCGGAACATCACTGGTCACAGACCTCCAGCCGGAAAAAGACCCTTCGACTGCGACCCTCTGTCTCCTATGGCCAAGCCAGTTCTCCGCCCATCTAGCCACTTCTCCTTGTATCCCATGAGCCTTAACCTTCTTAACCAACCTGCCATGTGGGACTTTGTCAAATGCCTTACTGAAATCCATATAGACGACATCCACGGCCCTTCCTTCGTCAACCGTTTTTGTCACTTCCTCAAAAAACTCCACCAAATTTGTAAGGCACGACCTCCCTCTTACAAAACCATGCTGTCTGTCACTAATGAGATTGTTCCGTTCTAAATGCGCATACATCCTGTCTCTAAGAATCCTCTCCAACAACTTCCCTACCACGGACGTCAAGCTCACCGGCCTATAATTTCCTGGGTTATCCCTGCTACCCTTCTTAAACAACGGGACCACATTCGCTATTCTCCAATCCTCACGGACCTCACCTGTGTCCAGTGAAGAGACAAAGATTTCCGTCAGAGGCCCAGCAATTTCATCTCTCGTCTCCCTGAGCAGTCTAGGATAGATGCCATCAGGCCCTGGGGCTTTGTCAGTTTTAATGTTCCCTAAAAAACCTAACACTTCCTCCCTTGTAATGGAGATTTTCTCTAACGGGTCAACACCTCCCTCCGAGACACTCCCGGTTAACACGCCCCTCTCCTTCGTGAATACCGATGCAAAGTATTCATTTAGGATCTCCCCTATTCCCTTGGGTTCTAAGCATAATTCCCCTCCTTTGTCCCTGAGAGGTCCGATTTTCTCCCTGACAACTCTTTTGTTCCTAATGTATGAATAGAATGCCTTAGGATTCTCCTTACTCTTGTCTGCCAAGAACATCTCATGACGTCTTTTTGCCCTTCTAACTCCCCGTTTGAGTTCTTTCCTACTCTCTCTGTATTCCTCCAGAGCTCCATCTGTTTTCTGTTGCCTGGACTTATTCCGCTGAGGCTAGGGGAGAAACAAAACCAGAGGGCATGGGTTAAGGGTGAAAGGAGAAAAGTTTAAAGGGAATATTAGGGGGGGCTTCTTCACGCAGAGAGTGGTGGGAGTGTGGAATGCGCTGCCGGATAAAGTGGTAAATGCGGGGTCACTTTTAACATTTAAGAAAAACTTGGACGGGTTCATGGATGAGAGGGGTGTGGAGGGATATGGTCCAAGTGCAGGTCAGTGGGGCTAGGCAAAAAATGGTTCGGCACAGACAAGAAGGGCCAAAAGGCCTGTTTCTGAGCTGTAATTTTCTATGGTTCTATGACTTAACGTAGGCCTCCCTTTTCATTTTAATCAGATCCTCAATTTCCCTGGTTATCCACGGCTCTCGAATCCTACCTTTCCTATCCTTCCTCTTTACAGGCACATGCCTATCCTGCAGCCTTATCAATTGTTCCTTAAAAGACTCCCACATGCCAGACGCGGATTTACCCTCGAACATCATCTCCCAATCAACATCCACCAATTCCTGCCTAATCCGGCTATAGTTAGCCTTCCCCCAATTTAGCACCCTGCCCGTAGGACAGCACTCATCCTTGTCCATTACTATCCTAAAGTTAACAGAGTTGTGGTCACTATTTGCCACATGTTCCCCTACCGAAACTTTGACGACCTGACCGGGCTCATTTCCCAGAACTAGATCCAGTTTAGCCCCCTCTCTAGTCGGGCTATCTACATACTGTTCCAAAGAACCTTCCAGTACGCATTTTACAAATTCCTCCCCGTCCGGACCCCCAGCTCTAAGCACTTTCCAGTCTGTGCCAGGGAAATTAAAGTCCCCCACTACAACAACCCTATTTTTTCTGCACCTATCCAGAATCTCCTGACATATCCTTTCCTCCACTTCCCGTGGACTGTTGGGTGGTCTGTAGTACACCCCCAGCATAGTGACTGCACCCTTCCTGTTTCTGAGTTCCAACCACAGCGACTCAGTACATGACCCCTCTAAGTTGTCTACCTTCTGCACCGCGGTAATATGCTCCTTAACTAATATCGCTACTCCCCCACCTTTTTTTAGCCCCTCCTCTGTCTCGCCTAAAACTACTTATACCCCGGAATATTCAGCTGCCAGTCCTGTCCTTCTTTTAACCAAGTCTCCGTCACCGCAACCACATCCAAATTCCGCGTCAGCATTAAGGCCCTAAGTTCGTCTGTCTTACCCGTTACGCTCCTCGCATTGAAGCAGATGCACTCCAGACCTCCAGGCCCACTCAGGTCATCCTCCTCCAGAGTGCTCCTCTTCTTAGCTAGCCTTGCTCTGGCCCCCAGCTCAACCCCAGCCTCAGTACTTACTGACCTACTGTTTTGTTCCCCACCCCCCTGCCACACTAGTTTAAATCCTGCTGAAACACTCGAGCAAAACTCCCAGCCAGGATATTTGTGCCCTTCCTGTTAAGGTGTAACCCATCCTTTCTGTACAGTTGCCATCCTGACTTGAAGACTTCCCAGTTATCTATGAATTTAAAACCCTCCCTCTTGCACCAGTCCTTTAGCCACGCGTTCAACTGTAGAATCTCCCTGTTCCGAGCCTCACTTGCACTAGACACCGGGAGCAGTCCAGAGATTGCTACCCTGGAGGCCTTACTTTTTAGCCTAGCACCCAACTCCCTGAATTTCTCTCGTATGACCCCCCTGCTCTTCCTACCTACATCATTTTCACCAATGTGTATAATTACGTCCGTTTGATTACCTTCCTTTTTAAATATGCTTCCTACCCTCTCGGAGACATCCAGTACCCCGGCACCAGGGAGGCAGACTACCATCCTGGATTCTCATTCACTCCCACAGAACCGTCTGTCCGTGCCTCTAACCATTGCGTCCCCCACAACTATCGCTCTCCTAAACCCCTTCTTTCCCTTCCGGACCCCTGAGCCTGTCTCCGTGGAGGCGATCTGGTCCTCGTGGCTTACCCCTGGAGGGTCATCCCCCTCCACAGAATCCAAAACAATATACCTATTTTGGAGGGGGACAACCACAGGGGATCCCTCCACAGACTGCTCACTCCCTTCCCTTCTCCCATCTGTTACCCATCCCTTTCTTTTATGGGAGACTGCCACTGGGGTACTTTCTGGCACATCACCCTTCTATTATAGAACATAGATCATAGAACAGTACAGCACAGAACAGACCCTTCAGCCCACGATGTTGTGCTGAGCTTTATCTGAAACCAAGATCAAGCTATCCCACTCCCTATTATCCTGGTGTGCTCCATGTGCCTATCCAATAACCACTTAAATGTTCCTAAAGTGTCTGACTCCACTATCACTGCAGGCAGTCCATTCCACACCCCAACCATTCTCTGCGTAAAGAACCTACCTCTGATATCCTTCCTATATCTCCCACCATGAACCCTATAGTTATGCCCCCTTGTAATAGCTCCATCCACCCGAGGAAATAGTCTTTGAACGTTCACTCTATCTATCCTCTTCATCATTTTATACACCTCTATTAAGTCTCCCCTCAGCCTCCTCTGCTCCAGAGAGAACAGCCCTCGCTCCCTCAACCTTTCCTCATAAGACCTACCCTCCAAACCAGGCAGCATCCTGGTAAATCCCCTCTGCACTCTTTCCAACGCTTCCACATCCTTCTTATAGTGAGGTGACCAGAACTGCACACAATATTCCAAATGTGGTCTCACCAAGGTCCTGTACCCCTCCTAACTGTGACCCACGTGTCTTCCTTCCGAGACCCTGGTGTCACTACCTGACTACAACATCCATCTATTAATCTCTCATGTTCCCTAACTAAACTGAGTTCATCGAGCCCCAGCTCCAGCTCCCTTACACGATCCCTCAGGAGTTGCAGGTTCAAGCATCTGGCACAGATATGGACTTCCGGGAGGCAAGTCGTCTCCAGGAACTCCCACATCCCACACCGATGGTGGGCGGCACGGTAGCACAGTGGTTAGCACTGCTGCTTCACAGCTCCAGGGTCCCGGGTTCGATTCCCGGCTCGGGTCACTGTCTGTGTGGAGTTTGCACATTCTCCTCGTGTCTGCGTGGGTTTCCTCCGGGTGCTCCGGTTTCCTCCCACAGTCCAAAGATGTGCGGGTTAGGTTGATTGGCCAGGTTAAAAATTGCCCCTTTGAGTCCTGAGATGCGTAGGTTAGAGGGATTAGTGGTTAAAATATGTGGGGGTAGGGCCTGGGTGGGATTGTGGTCGGTGCAGACTCGATGGGCCGAATGGCCTCCTTCTGCACTGTAGGGATTCTATGATTCTATGAATGCAGCAAACTGGCCTCTCACTCGTACCTGCCAACCAGCCATGGATATCTAAGGAAATAAAGGAGGGGATCAAATTGAAAGAAAATGCATACAAAGTGGCAAAGATTAGTGGGAACCGAGAGGATTGGGAAATCTTTAAAGGTCAGCAGAAAGCCACGAAAAAAGCTATAAAGAAAAGTAAAATGGATTATGAGAGTAAACTAACTCAGAATATAAAAACCGATAGCAAAAGTTTCTACAAATATATAAAATGAAAAAGAGAGGCTGAAGTAAACATTGGTCCTTTAGAGGGTGAGAAGGGGGATGTAATAACTGGAAATGAGGGAATGGCTGAGGCATTGAACAGGTATTTTGTGTCGGTCTTCACAGTGGAAGATGCAAATAACATGCCAAAAATTGATGACAGGAAGGTTATGGCAGGTGAGGACCTCGAAACTATCACGAAAGAGGTAGTGTTGGGCAAGTTAATGGGGCTAAAGGTAGACAAGACTCCTGGTCCTGATGGAATGCATCCCAGGGTGCTAAAAGAGATGACGGGAGAAATAGCAAATGCACTAGTGGTAATTTACCAAAATTCACTG
>NC_135831.1:8018822-8032317 GCF_964213995.1 Mustelus asterias
CGCGACGGAGTGCTACGCTGTCAGAGGCGCCATCCATCAGACGAAGATGTCAAACCAAGACCGGGGACTTGTCTGCGGTGAATCAGGCCGACATTCCATCACCAAAAAGGAAAACACACTGCGGGGGGGACGGGTGAAGGGGTTCAATGATCTCACTTGCGCCTTGTGGGATCTTGCTGTGCGCCCATATGACTGCCAGCTTAACCACCGAGCACCCCTCCCCCCCGTCCCCACCACTCACACCCAGCTAACAGCAGTGCCCTCAAAAGCAATCCACCGAAGTGATTTTGTATGTATCCGGAGGATGTGGAAGTCACTGTACAAATGAAAGTTGGTGAAGTGCCTCGAGATGTTCTGAGGACGGGTAAGGAGAGATAATAAGGGAAAAAAGATACAAAAGTCTGAGGTCACGTACCAACCGACTCAAGAACAGCTTCTTCCCTGCTGCTGTCAGACTTTTGAATGGACCTACCTCGCACTAAGTTGATCTCTCTCTACACCCTAGCTATGACTGTAACAATACATTCTGCACTCTCTCCTTTCCTTCTCTATGAACGGTATGCTTTGTCTGTATAGCGTGCAAGAAACAATACTTTTCACTGTATCCCAATACATGTGACAATAATAAATCAAATCAAATCCTTCTCCCCTATGTACTCTATGAACGGTATGCTTTGTCTGTATAGCGCGCAAGAAACAATACTTTTCACTGCATCCCAATACATGTGACAATAATAAATCAAATCAAATCAAATGGAAATGCAAATTCTATCCTCCCTTTGGGAAACTGGGAATTAAAATCTTGGTGCCAAACAGAAAATTGAAATGTAACAGAAGGTTTCCCGTTCTTGAGGGGAGATTTTTTTACGAGCTTGAAGGTTGTTTGCACAGACAGTAATCTCCTTAAATCAACAGACACTGTGCACTCAAAACTAATTCCTGCTTCCCTCCATAGGTTAGTGTAACAGTGTAGTCCCACGCCTGGGAAATTCCCTACGGATTTCCCCCACCACCACTCTCACTTCCTGCACCACTGTCAGTAAGACAGGATAAATATACTTGTTTCGATCCTCAGATCTTACGCAAACAGAAGGGAAACTGATCGTCGAAATTAGAAAATGCTTTACCTAAGAAAGCAATGTTCTTGCCATTTATGAGGTATGACATTCCCTTAGAGCCAGAGAGTCCTTACGGTGTAGAAGGAGTCCCTTTGGCCCATCGAGCATGCACCAATCTCCGCATTGGTGGGTGCGGAGTTTGCACGTTCTCCCCGTGTCTGCGTGGGTTTCCTCCGGGGGCTCCAGTTTCCTCCCACACTCCAAAGATGTGTAGGTTAGGTGGATTGGCCATGCTAAATTGCCTCTTAGTGTCCATTGATGTGCAGGTTAGGTGGATTGGCCATGCTAAATTGCCCCTTAGTGTCCATAGATGTGTGGGTTAGGTGGATTGGCCATGCTAAATTGCCCCTTAGTGTCCAAAGATGTGCAGGTTAGGTGGATTGTCCATGCTAAATTGTCCCTTAGTGTCCAAAGATGTGTAGGTTAGGTGGATTGGCTATGCTAAATTGCCCCTTAGTGTCCAAAGATGTGCGGGTTAGGTGGATTGGCTATGCTAAATTGCCCCTTAGTGTCCAAAGATGTGCGGGTTAGGTGGATTGGCCATGTTAAATTGCCCCTTAGTGTCCAAAGAGGTGCTGGTTAGGTGGATTGGCTATGCTAAATTGTCCCTTAGTGTCCAAAGGTGTGCGGGTTAGGTGGATTGGCCATGCTAAATTGCCCTTTCGTGTCCAAAGATGTGTGGGTTAGGTGGATTGGCCATGCTAAATTGCCCTTTCATGTCCAAAGATGCGCAGGTTAGGTGGATTGGCCATGCTAAATTGTCCCTTAGTGTCCAAAGATGTGCAGGTTAGGTGGATTGGCCATGTTAAATTGTCCCTTAGCGTCCAAAGATGTGCAGGTTCGGTGGATTGGCCTTGCTAAATTGCCCCTTAGTGTCAGGGGTACTAGCTAGGGTAAATGCATGGAGTTACGGGGATAGGCCCTGGGTGGGATTGTGGTTGGCGCAGACCTGATGGGCCGAATGGCCTCCTGCTGCACTATAGGGATTCAATGAGCATCCCACCCAGGCCCTCCCCTCTGCCCGATCCGTGTAACATGGCCAATCCACCTAAACCTGCACAACTTTGGACACTAAGGGGCAATTTAGTATGGCCAATCCACCTAAACCTGCACATCTTTGGACACTAAGGGGCAATTTAGCACGGCCAATCCACCTAAACCTGCACATCTTTGGACACTAAGGGGCAATTTAGCACGGCCAATCCACCTAAACCTGCACATCTTTGGACACTAAGGGGCAATTTAGCACGGCCAATCCACCTAAACCTGCACATCTTTGGACACTAAGGGGCAATTTAGCATGGCCAATCCACCTAACCCGCACATCTTTGGACACGAAGGGGCAATTTAGCGTGGCCAATCCACCTAACCTACACATCTTTGAACACCAACGGGCAATTTAGCATGGCCAATCCACCTAACCCGCACATCTTTGGACACTAAGGGACAATTTAGCATGGCCAATCCACCTAACCTGCACATCTTTGGACACTAAGGGACAATTTAGCACGGCCAATCCACCTAACCTGCACATCTTTGAACACTAACGGGCAATTTAGCATGGCCAATCCACCTAACCTGCACATCTTTGGACACTAAGGGACAATTTTGCATGGCCAATCCACCTAACCCGCACATCTTTGAACACTAACGGGCAATTTAGCATGGCCAATCCACCTAACCTGCACATCTTTGGACACTAAGGGACAATTTAGCATGGCCAATCCACCTAACCCGCACATCTTTGGACACTAAGGGACAATTTAGCATGGCCAATCCACCTAACTCACACACCTTTGGACACTAAGGGGCAATTTAGCATGGCCAATCCACCTGACATGCACATCTTTGGACACTAAGGGGCAATTTAGCATGGCCAATCCAAGGACTTAGACCAAGAACTTAGAACAATAAAAATCATAGAATCTCTACAATGCAGAGGGAGGCCATTCGGCCCATCAAGTTGGCACCAACTCTCTGACTGAGCATCGTGGCCAGGCCCTATCCTGTAACCCCATTCATTTACCATGGTTAATCCACGTAACCTACACTTCTTGGGACTCTATGGGACAATTTTGCATGGCCAATCCACCTAACCCGCACATCTTTGGACACTAAGGGGCAATTTAGCATGGCCAATCCACCTTACCTGCACATCTTTGGACACTAAGGGGCAATTTAGAACATAGAACATAGCGCAGTACAGGCCCTTCGGCCCTCGATGTTGCGCCGACCTGTGAAACCAATCTAAAGCCCCTCTAACCTACACTATTCCAATATCATCCATATGTTTATCCAATGACCATTTAAATGCCCTTAATGTTGGCGAGTCCACTACTGCTGCAGGCAGGGCATTCCACGCCCTTACTACTCTCTGAGTAAAGAACCTACCTCTAACATCTGTCCTATATCTATCACCCCTCAATTTAAAGCTATGTCCCCTCGTGCTAGCTATCACCATCCGAGGAAAAAGGCTCTCACTATCCACCCTATCTAATCCTCTGACCATCTTGTATGCCTCTATTAAGTCACCTCTTAACCTTCTTCTCTCTAACGAAAACAACCTCAACTCCCTCAGCCTTTCCTCATACGATTTTCCCACCATACCAGGCAACATCCTAGTAAATCTCCTCTGCACCTTTTCCAATGCTTCCACATCTTTCCTATAATGCAGCGACCAGAACTGTACGCAATACTCCAAATGCGGCCGCACCAGAGTTTTGTACAGCTGCAACATGACCTCCTGGCTCCGAAACTCAATCCCTCTACCAATAAAAGCTAACACACCGTACGCCTTCTTAACAACCCTATCAACCTGGGTGCCAACTTTCAGGGATCTATGCACATGGACACCGAGATCTCTCTGCTCATCCACACTACCAAGTATCTTACCATTAGCCCAGTACTCTGTAATCCTATTACTCTTTCCAAAATGAATCACCTCACACTTTTCTGCTTTAAACTCCATTTGCCACCTCTCAGCCCAGCTCTGCAGCTTATCTATGTCCCTCTGTAACCTGCAACAACCTTCCACACTGTCCACAACTCCACAGACTTTAGTGTCATCCGCAAATTTACTAACCCATCCTTCTACGCCCTCATTCAGGTCATTTATAAAAATGACAAACAGCAGTGTCCCCAAAACAGATCCTTGCGGTACACCACTAGTAACTGAACTCCAGGATGAACATTTCCCATCAACCACCACCCTCTGTTTTCTTACAGCTAGCCAATTCCTGATCCAAACCGCTAAATCACCCTCAATCCCATGCCTCCGTATCTTCTGCAATAGCTCACCGTGGGGAACCTTATCAAACGCTTTGCTGAAATCCATATACACCACATCAACTGCTTTACCCTCATCCACCTCTTTGGTCACCTTCTCAAATAACTCAATAAGGTTTGTGAGGCACGACCTACCCTTCACAAAACCGTGTTGACTATCCCTAATCAAATTATTCCTTTCTAGATGATTATAAATCCTATCTCTTATAATCCTTTACAAAACTTTGCCCACAACAGAAGTAAGGCTCACCGGTCTATAATTACCAGTGTTGTCTCTACTTCCCTTCTTGAACAAGGGGACAACATTTACTATCCTCCAGTCTTCTGGCACTATTCCTGTAGACAATGACGACATCAAGATCAAAGCCAAAGGCTCTGCAATCTCCTCCCTAGCTTCCCGGAGAATCCTCGGATAAATCGAGATTTCCACTCCATCTGACGAAGGAGCAGCGCTCCGAAAGCTAATGGCATTTGCTACCAAATAAACCTGTTGGACTTTAACCTGGTGTTGTTAAAACTCTTTTTTCAGATAAAGCTCGGCACAACATCGTGGGCCGAAGGGCCTGTTCTGTGCTGTACTGTTCTATGTTCTATGTTCTCTTACTGCCTCAGTAAAGGCAGAGGGCCCAACTGTTTCATGGGATGTAGGCATTCTGGCACGGTCAGCATTCGTTGTCCATCCGTAATGGCCCTTGAACTGAATAGGTCAGTTCAGAGGGCAGCAAAGAGAAAACCACTTGGCTTTGGATCTGGGGTAGGCTGGGCCAGGGAAGAACTGCAGATTTCCTTCGCTGCCGGACATTAGTGAATCAGTTGGGTTTTTAATGACAGGTGACAATTGGAATTAACACAGAAAGTGTTTAGAAATTTTCAGCGGGTCTGGCAGCATATTTGCAGAGAGAAATGGTTAACCAGCAGAATTATCCATTCTGGAGAATAGGTTGAGTGATAGGAATGGACAGGAGGGCAATTTCTGCTCGTGGGTTGGACAACTGGCATCTCGCGGTCTTGTTCAGCTCATTGTCTATGTGTGCATAAGGAGCAAGATGGATCTTGCAGCAGGGGTGGGCAAGCTTCAAAGTCCACAGCTTTACCACATGGGGGTCGAAGGTCCAGGTGCCATATCTAAAGAGCACCTCAACAGTCACTCACTCACCGCAGCTAAGAGAATCAGTCCGGCTGTTCCTGAGTGGGGAGACCACTCTGCAGGTGGCAGAATGTCACCGAACAGATAACTGGACTAGACGGGAGTGAGGTTCATAAGGAGGAGGTGTTGGCAATTCTGGAAAGTGTGAAAATAGATAAGTCCCCTGGGCCGGATGGGATTTATCCCAGGATTCTCTGGGAGGTGAGGGAGGAGATTGCAGAGCCTTTGGCTTTGATCTTGATGTCGTCATTGTCTACAGGAATAGTAAGAGTTTTAACAACACCAGGTTAAAGTCCAACAGGTTTATTTGGTAGCAAGTGCCATTAGCTTTCGGAGCGCTGCTCCTTCGTCAGATGGAGTGGATATCTGCATTTGCTACCAAATAAACCTGTTGGACTTTAACCTGGTGTTGTTAAAACTCTTACTGTGTTTACCCCAGTCCAACGCCGGCATCTCCACTACAGGAATAGTGCCAGAAGACTGGAGGATAGTAAATGTTGTCCCCTTGTTTAAGAAGGGGAGTAGAGACAACCCTGGTAATTATAGACCGGTGAGCCTTACTTCTGTTGTGGGCAAAGTTTTGAGGAGAGCAGATTTCCACTCCAACTGACGAAGGGGCAGCGCTCCGAAAGCTAATGGCATTTGCTACCAAATAAACATGTTAGACTTGAACCTGGTGTTGTTAAAACTCTTACTGTTTACCCCAGTCCAACGCCGTCATCTCCACATCTTTACTGAGGCAGTCAATGCAATCTTCAGCATCAATCCCTAGGCCAGGGCAGGGAAAACTCTGCAAGGTTTCGACTCCCAGTTGCTATCCAGTGAAATCAGCAAGAAAATGCCAAGATGCACATGATGAGTGACACTTGAGGAAGGTGGAGGATGACAAGCAGCATCCATGGAGTGATGCCTCAAGTGTGATTCAGCAGAACAAGGCAGAGAACTGGAAAAGGAAAATTCAGCAAAGGCAGAAAATCAGGATTGTTAGCTAGTGCAGGAGCACTGAAAGTTATCCTGTTCTTCCTCAATTCACGGTGTTATTAGAACAAAGAACAAGGGATGGGTTGGTAGGTTTGCCGACGACATGAAGGTTGGTGGGGTTGTGGATAGTCTGGAGGGATGTCAGAAGTTACAGAGGGACATAGATAGGATGCAAGACTGGGAGAAGTGGCAGATAGACTTCAACCCAGATAAATGCGTCGTGGTCCATTTTGGCAGGTCAAATGGGATGAAGGAGTACAATATAAAGGGAAAGACTCTTAGTACTGTAGAGGATCAGAAGGACCTTGGGGTCCGGGTCCGGAGGACTCTAAAATCGGCCCCGCAGGTGGAGGAGGTGGTTAAGAAGGCATATGGTGTGCTGGCCTTTATCAATCGAGGGATTGAGTTTAGGAGTCCGGGGATAATGATGCAGCTTTATAAGACCCTCGTCAGACCCCACTTGGAGTACTGTGCTCAGTTCTGGTCGCCTCATTACAGGAAGGATGTGGAAAAGATTGAAAGGGTGCAGAGGAGATTTACAAGGATGTTGCCTGGATTGAGTGGCATGCCTTATGAGGATAGGCTGAGGGAGCTCGGTCTTTTCTCCTTGGAGAGACGTAGGATGAGAGGAGACCTAATAGAGGTGTATAAGATGTTGAGAGGCATAGATCGGGTGGACTCTCAGAGGGTTTTTCCCAGGGTGGGAATGGCTGCTACGAGAGGACACAGGTTTAAGGTGCTGGGGGGTAGGTACAGGGGAAATGTTAGGGGGAAGTTTTTCACACAGAGGGTGGTGGGCGAGTGGAATCGGCTGCCGTCAGTGGTGGTGGAGGCAAACTCAATCGGGTCTTTTAAGAGACTCCTGGATGAGTACATGGAGCGTAATAGGATGGAGGGTTATAGGTAGGCCTAAAAGGTAGGGATATGTTCGGCACAACTTGTGGGGCCGAAGGGCCTGTTTTGTGCTGTAAAAAAAAACAAAGAACAAAGAACAGTACAGCACAGGAAACAGGCCCTTCGGCCCTCCAAGCCTGTGCCGCTCATTGGTCCAACTAGACCATTCGTTTGTATCCCTCCATTCCCAGACTGCTCATGTGACTATCCAGGTAAGTCTTAAACGATGCCAGCGTGTCTGCCTCCACCACCCTACTTGGCAGCGCATTCCAGGCCCCCACCACCCTCTGTGTAAAAAATGTCCCTCTGATATCTGAGTTATACCTCGCCCCTCTCACCTTGAGCCCGTGACCCCTCGTGAACGTCACTTCTGATCTGGAAAAAAGCTTCCCACTGTTCACCCTATCTATACCCTTCATAATCTTGTACACCTCTATTAGATCTCCCCTCATTCTCCGTCTTTCCAGGGAGAACAACCCCAATTTACCCAATCTCTTCTCATAGCTAGGACCCTCCATACCAGGAAATATCCTGGTAAACCTTCTCTGCACTCTCTCTAAAGCCTCCACATCCTTCTGGTAGTGCAGCGACCAGAACTGGACGCAGAACTCCAAATGTGGCCTAACCAGCGTTCTATACAGCTGCAACATCAGACTCCAGCTTTTATACTCTATACCCCGTCCTATAAAGGCAAGCATACCATATGCCTTCTTCACCACCTTCTCCACCTGTGTTGCCACCTTCAAGGATTTGTGGACTTGCACACCTCGGTCCCTCTGTGTTTCTATGCTCTTGATGGCTCTGCCATTTATTGTATAACTCCTCCCTACATTATTTCTTCCAAAATGCATCACTTCACATTTATCTGGATTAAATTCCATCCGCCAATTCTCCGCCCAATTTTCCAGCCTATCTATATCCTGCTGTATTGTCTGACAATGCTCTTTGCTATCCGCAAGTCCAGCCATCTTCGTGTCATTCGCAAACTTGCTGATTACACCAGTTACACCTTCTTCCAAATCATTTATATATATCACAAATAGCAGAGGTCCCAGTACAGAGCCCTGCGGAACACCACTGGCGAACAACACAAAGGCAGATTTCCACTCCATCTGACGAAGGAGCAGCGCTCCGAAAGCTAACGGCATTTGCTGCCAAATAAACCTGTTGGACTTTAACCTGGTGTTGTTAAAACTCTTACTGTGAACACCACTGGTCACAGACCTCCAGCCGGAAAAAGACCCTTCGACCGCTACCCTCTGTCTCCTGTGGCCAACGGGTTTATTTGGTAGCAAATACCATTTCAATACACCCCCACAGCTTGGCTCCTGGACTTGCTGGCTGTCCTGTCTGGAGACAATACACATCTCTTTAACCTGTGCTTGATGCTCCCTCCACTCACATTGTCTGTATCTTTAAGATCTGGCTGGCTGTAGGGATTCGATTCTAATTAGTATTCTGTAACTTGATTTTGTGTCTCTGTGCCCTGTTTGAGAGCAGATTTCCACTCCATCTGACGAAGGAGCAGCGCTCCGAAAGCTAATGGCATTTGCTACCAAATAAACCTGTTGGACTTGAACCTGGTGTTGTTAAAACTCTTACTGTGTTCACCCCAGTCCAACGCCGGCATCTCCACGTCCTGTGGCCAAGCCAGTTTTCTACCCATCTAGCCACCTCTCCTTGTATCCCTGTGGTGAACCATCGTTGGTTCCCACTGGATAGTACATAGAACATAGAACAGTACAGCACAGAACAGGCCCTTCGGCCCACGATGTTGTGCCGACCTTCATCTGAAACCAAGATCAAGCTATCCCACTCCCTACCATCCTGGTGTGTTCCATGTGCCTATCCAATAACCGCTTAAATGTTCCTAAAGTGTCTGACTCCACTATCACTGCAGGCAGTCCATTCCACACCCCAACCACTCTCTGCGTGAAGAACCTACCTCTGATATCCTTCCTATATCTCCCACCATGAACCCTATAGTTATGCCCCCTTGTAATAGCTCCATCCACCCAAGGAAATAGTCTTTGAACGTTCACTCTATCTATCCCCTTCATCATTTTATAAACCTCTATTAAGTCTCCCCTCAATCTCCTCCGCTCCAGAGAGAACAGCCCCAGCTCCCTCAACCTTTCCTCATAAGACCGACACTCCAAACCAGGCAGCATCCTGGTAAATCTCCTCTGCACTCTCTCCAGCGCTTCCACATCCTTCTTATAGTGAGGTGACCAGAACTGCACGCAATATTCCAAATGCGGTCTCACCAAGGTCCTGTACAGTTGCAGCATAACCCCACGGCTCTTAAACCCCAACCCCCTGTTAATAAAAGCTAACACACTATATGCCTTCTTCACAGCTCTATCCACTTGAGTGGCAACCTTTAGAGATCTGTGGATATGGACCCCAAGATCTCTCTGTTCCTCCACAGTCTTCAGAACCCTACCTTTGACCCTGTAATCCACATTTAAATTTGTCCAACCAAAATGAATCACCTCACATTTATCAGGGTTAAACTCCATTTGCCATTTTTCAGCCCAGCTTTGCATCCTATGTCTCTTTGCAGCCTACAACACCCCTCCACCTCATCCACTACTCCACCAATCTTGGTGTCATCAGCAAATTTACTGATCCACCCTTCAGCCCCTCCTCTAAGTCATTAATAAAAATCACAAAGAGCAGAGGACCAAGCACCGATCCCTGCGGCACTCCGCTAGCAACCTGCCTCCAGTCCGAAAATTTTCCATCCACCACCACCCTCTGTCTTCGATCAGATAGCCAGTTACCTATCCAATCGGCCAACTTTCCCTCTATCCCACACCTCCTTACTTTCATCATAAGCCGACCATGGGGGACCTTATCAAATGCCTTACTAAAATCCATGTATATGACATCAACCGCCCTACCTTCATCAACACACCTAGTTACCTCCTCAAAAAATTCTATCAAATTTGTGAGGCACGATTTGCCCTTCACAAATCCGTGCTGACTATCCCGGATTAATCCGCATCTTTCTAAATGGTCGTAAATCCCATCCCTAAGGACCTTTTCCATCAATTTACCAACCACCGAAGTCAGACTAACCGGTCTATAATTACCAGGGTCATTCCTATTCCCTTTCTTAAACAGAGGAACAACATTTGCCACTCTCCAGTCCTCTGGCACCATCCCCGTGGACAGCGAGGACCCAAAGATCAAAGCCAAAGGCTCTGCAATCTCATCCCTCGCCTCCCAAAGAATCCTAGGATACATTTCATCAGGCCCAGGGGACTTATCGACCTTCAGTTTATTCAAAACTGCCAATACATCCTCCCTCCGAACATCTATTTCCTCCAGCCTATTAGCCTGTAACACCTTCTCTTCCTGAAAAACATGGCCCCTCTCCTTGGTGAACACTGAAGAAAAGTATTCATTCATCACCTCGCCTATCTCTACTGATTCCATACACAAGTTCCCACCACTGTCCTTGACCGGCCCTAACCTCACCCTGGTCATTCTTTTATTCCTCACATAAGAGTAAAAAGCCTTGGGGTTTTCCTTGATCCGACCCGCCAAGGACTTCTCATGTCCCCTCCTAGCTCTCCTCAGCCCCTTTTTCAGCTCATTCCTTGCTAACTTGTAACCCTCAATCGAGCCATCTGAACCTTGTTTCCTCATCCCTACATAAGCTTCCCTCTTCCTTTTCACTGAGCCAGGGTTTGGCCAGTACTACAAGGATGTACATATGTTACTGTTGGGTTGTGCTATTGTTGCTGTTGGGGTTAGGTTGGGGTGGTTACACCTTTGTACTGTAGTGTTGTGGCACATCCCAGTCGGGCTCCGCCTCCTGGGAGAGGTATAAGAGTCCCTGCTCTGGCCGGGACCCCTTCAGTCTGGGATAGTGTATATAATTACTGGCTGCTTCATTACAGTAAATAAAAGCCTTTCATTTACCGAGCTTCAGGCCTCGTGTTTGAGTAGCGCATCAATCCCATGAGCCTTAACCTTCTTAACCAACCTGCCATGAGGGACTTTGTCAAGTGCCTTACTGAAATCCATATGGACGACACCCACGGCCCTTCCTTCGTCAACCGTTTTTGTCACTCACTTCCTCAAAAAACTCCACCAAATTTGAAAGGCACGACCTCCCTCTTACAAAACCATGCTGTCTGTCGCTAGTGAGACTGTTCCGTTCTAAATGCGTTCTAATATCGTCAAGCTTTTGCTTGGCAAAATCACATCCTGAACCTGGCCTTTATCAGGTACAGCGCGTTCCGAGAATGAAATGTTTTTTTTTAAACTGCAAGGGGACGACGAAGCAGGATCAGTGGAACAGAATGCTGAAGAGCGCAGCAGGAAGGTACAAAGTGTTCTGGTTGAGACGACGTGGAGTATCAGTCACTGAGATCGCTTCACACATTATATCGTCATTGGGAGTTCATCTGTCCTTGCTGTCTAGCTTTCCTCAATGTCAAAAGTTCAGTGCCGAATAGTTCATGGTGACCATGAAGTGATTCATGCTTCAAAGCGTCAATCTTTCAGCCTCTCGTGTTCTTTGCATTTTGCACGCTGCTCATTCCTTTGGGAGACCTTTTTGTTTCCTCCCTTCACTCTTCCTTTCCCAGAGATTTTATTTTTTATGACGTGGAGATGCCGGCGTTGGACTGGGGTGAACACAGTAAGAGTTTTAACAACACCAGCGCTCCGAAGGCGACTGGCACTTTTGCTACCAAATAAACCTGCTGGACTTTAACCTGGCGTTGTTAAAACTCTTACTGTTTTATTTTTTTCCCCAGGACCAAAGATGTGCGGGTTAGGTTGATTGGCCAGGTTAAAAAAATTGCCCCTTAGAGTCCTGGGATGCGTAGGTTAGAGGGATTAGTGGGTAAAAGTATGTGGGGGTAGGGCCTGGGTGGGAATATGGTCGGTGCAGACTCGATGAGTCGAATGGCCTCCTTCTGCACTGTAGGGTTTCTATGATTCTATGACAGTGGCAACATTGAGGGCCGAGGTTTTACACTTAGATAGTGACTTTATTGCTGTCTGACAGGTGATATTTTGCAGATACCGTGGCAGAGTGACCGTTAATGATCAGGAGCTGGCCAGTATTCCCCTCCCTCACTCAGCAGTAGCCAACCACCCTTGGATTTGGCTGCTGCTGTCAAAAGAAAGTTTTGCATAAAATAAAGCAAACATTTCTTTTGATAGTCACTCTAATACGCCCCCATGCCTCACTTGTTGAGTAAACTATGGATTTAGCATGGCCAATCCACCTAACATGCACATCTTTGGACTCTAAGGGGCAATTTAGCATGGCCAATCCCCCTAACTTACGCATCTTTGGACACTAAGGGGGCAATTTGGCATGGCCAATCCCCCTAACCTATGCATCTTTGGACACTAAGGGGCAATTTAGCATGGCCAATCCATCTAACCCGCACATCTTTGGACACTAAGGGACAATTTAGCACGGCCAATCCACCTAACCTGCACATCTTTGGACACTAAGGGGCAATTTAGCATGGCCAATCCACCTAACCTGCACATCTTTGGACACTAAGGGGCAATTTAGCATGGCCAATCCCCCTAACCTGCACATCTTTGGACACTAAGGGGCAATTTAACATGACCAACACGCCCCCCTTCCCCCCCTCCTTCGATAGAGGATTACTGACAAGTATGGTTCGTCTGTGGGATTCTCTCTCCCCAGGGCACACAGCGTATGTTCCAGGCTGAGTTGTATGGTCCTTTGACAAGAGTGTCAAGGGTAACGGTGGGGGCACCGGGGGGTGGGTGGAGGGGTTGGGGGGGGGGTGGGTGGAGGGGTTGGGGGGGGGGGGTGGGTGGAGGGGTTGGGGGGGGGGGTGGGCGCGGTTGGTCGGTTAAACGGGAAGGTAGAGTTCAGTCCACAATCATGATCTCATCGAATGATCAAATGGTCTTTCCATCTCCTATTTCTCGTGATCTTCTGTCTCCTGCTCTGTCCCTCCCCCATTTCCCTGTTCACTGGAAGCTGTGACTCGCAGCCGCTGGTGTGGCACTCACTGACCGATTGCTTCATCTGGCACCAAGTGTGAGTCGGGGTCAGACC